>NC_091565.1:15609559-15617059 GCF_042767895.1 Penaeus vannamei | reverse complement strand
GATGATAGCGAAGAAGATGATGTTGATAGTGATGATAGTGATGACGATGATGAGGATAATAATGATGATAGTGAGGACGATGATGATGATAGTAAGAAAAGTATGGTGATAATGATGATAGTGAGGAAGATGATGGTGATGATGATAATACTGACAATAATGATAATAATATCGATGATAGATATGACAATGATGATGATAATGAAGTCCCTCGCTAGGGTAAGGACGGTGCCATCTTTCGAATAACCTTGGTCTTTGTTAGTGGTGGCCGCTATACCGAGTGGATGCCTTTCTTTTCACTCTCGCGGCCTGGGTGACCGATCCTCATGGTCCCGAGCCGCTGTATCAAGGTGGCCGCCGATGATGATAAGAATGAAGTGGTGATGATAGTAATAATGATAATAATGATAGTAATAATGATAATGATGATTATGATATCACCTGTAGGAATAATGATAACAGTTATTTATAGTGATAATAGGAATGATGATGACAGAAACATAAACATGATATAAACAAACTGCAAATAAAGAGTAAAACAGACAAACGAAATTATTAAGCAAGAAATACGTTGAAGAAATGGAAAGAGGATGTGATAAGAGAGATGTATAGGAGGATGAATATGGAAGATGTATAGAGAAAGATAAGGTAAAAGCGGAAAAGGTAGAAAAAATTAGAAATTAAATTATAAAGACAATTTGAAATGTAAAGTTGCGTAGGAGACTAAGAGAAGCAGAAATAAAAGCGAAGGAAGAGGTTTTAGAGGTAAAGCAAGGCGACCAAAGAATACAAGAAAACAAAAATAGAAAAGAAAAAAGTACATATGAGAAATACTAGAAAGAAAGAAGTAGGGAGAAACTAAAGAAAAATAATAGATAGATAGGTAGATAGATAGATAGATAAAAAGATAGATAGATAGACAGAGAGAGAGAGAGAGAAGCAGTAAAGAAGTCAAGAGAAAAAAAGTAATAGGGGAGAACCATAATAGAATCAAAGAAAAATCTTTAAATAGAAGCCTAAGGGAGGGGAAGAAAATGATAACAGGTAGTCATAAACATACACAAAGAAGGTGGATAAAGAAAGGTAGAAGAAGTGGGGATAGAAAAGAAAGAACAGAGAGGCAGAATAAATAAAACAAAAATAAGGAAATAGAAGGGAAAAAAAACAGATCCACGAATGAAGAATAACAGAAAGATATAGAGTGATAAGGAAAAGGGAAGATAAATAAGCAGAGAAAGCCCAAAGCCAAAGTTGGCCCGATATCCAAGAGGACGCGTAGGATATATCCCTATAGGAACGTGCTAACTAAGCCACGGGATAATGCGGTAGGATGGCCAGTTCCTTTCCGCCCGGACTTTGACCCCAACATGCTGATGTCAGCATACCAGTACCCACTCACAACCGAGTCGACAGAGGTAATTGGACGCGAACCCAAGACCTCGCAGTTGCAAAGCTAGCGCTCTACCACTGAGCTACGCCAATTCCATAAAGTAGAAATTGTTATTTTATGAAATGACAAGTTCCTCTTCGCCCGACCTTGACCCTCGCAGAAACCGGCGCTCACTCTTCGTTTCTCTGTTGGGTTGACTGAGAGAGGCAGGCAAGGCGCGAGCTGAGTTATGCTCCCTGTCATATACTGTAGTAAGTATAATAAGATGAGACAGATAGATAGATAGATAGATAGATTGATAGATTGATAAATAGATAGATAGATAGATAAAGAGAGAGAGAGAGAGTTAGAGAGAGAGATAGATAGATAGATAGATAGATAGATAGATAGATAGATAGAGAGAGAGAGGGAGGGAGGGAGGGAGGGATAGAGAAAGAGAGAGAATGATGTGCAGAGAGGAAAAGAAAGAAACAGGAGTGATGACTCATCAGCTCTGGAAAGATAAGAAACTAAAAGAGAAGAAAAAATAATAGAGAATGAAAACAAACAACGCTATATAAAAGAAGATAAATAGAGAACAAAATGTAAAAATAAATAAATAAATGAATTGATAAAAGAATGTCAAAAAAGAAAACAAGAAACAAACTGCCTTCACCGAATCATAACAGAAAATAGAATAAAAGAAAGAAACAAAAACAAGAAAATTCTACAAAAACAAAAAAACAAGATAAACAGAGCATGGACAATGGAAGAGAACGTAAGAGAAGGATAATGCAGTTCTCTTGTTCCGTATTAGACCCAGTGATTAGCGTGGATGCTGACCGCACATGGGACTTAGCCAACCCTCAGCGCACCTAATTGTGTGTCGAGAACGCAAGCTTTGTTCATCTGCTGCTCGTGTTGCGGATGTACGCTTGTTCGTAGGTGTCCGACCTTCAGATTTCCGTGAGCAGTGCCGGATTACTGGAGGCGGGGGGGGGGGGGCGAGGGGGTAAAGAGGTTTGGGTAACGAGGATTGTTTGTGTTCCGTGAGTGTCCGTCGTTCAGATATCCGTGATGAGTGCCGGATTACTGGAGGTGTGGGGGTGGGGGTGGGGGGTGGGGGTGGGGGGGGGTGGACGAGGGGGGTAAAGAGGTTTGAATAATGAGGATTGTTTGTGTTCCGTAGGTGTCCGTCGTTCAGATTTCCGTGAGGAGTGCCGGATTACTGGAGGTGTGGGGGAGAGGGGTGAAGGTTGGAGGGGGGGGGGGTAAAGAGGTTTGAATAATGAGGATTGTTTGTGTTCCGTGAGTGTCCGTCGTTCAGATTTCCGTGAGGAGTGCCGGATTGCTGGAGGCGTGGGGGGGTGGGGGGTGGGGGTGGGGGGGGGGCGAGAGGGGGTAAAGAGGTCTGGATAATGAAGATTGTTTGTGTTCCGTGAGTGTCCGTCGTTCAGATTTCCGTGAGGAGTGCCGGATTACTGGAGGTGTGGGGGAGAGGGGTGAAGGTGGGGGGGGGGGGGTAAAGAGGTTTGGATAATGAAGATTGTTTGTGTTCCGTACGTGTCCGTCATTCAGATTTCCGTGAGAAGTGCCGGATTACTGGAGGCGTGGGGAGGGGGGGGGGGAGTAAAGAGGTTTGGGTAATGAGGATTGTTTGTGTTCCGTGAGTGTCCGTCGTTCAGATATCCGTGAGGAGTGCCGGATTACTGGAGGTGTGGGGGTGGGGGTGGGGGGTGGGGGTGGGGGGGGGTGGACGAGGGGGGTAAAGAGGTTTGAATAATGAGGATTGTTTGTGTTCCGTAGGTGTCCGTCGTTCAGATTTCCGTGAGAAGTGCCGGATTACTGAAGGTGTGGGGGAGAGGGGTGAAGGTGGGGGGGGGGGGTAAAGAGGTTTGGATAATGAGGATTGTTTGTGTTCCGTAGGTGCCCGTCGTTCAGATTTCCGTGAGGAGTGCCGGATTAGTGGAGGCGTGGGGGGGTGGGGGGTGGGGGTGGGGGGGGGGCGAGAGGGGGTAAAGAGGTTTGCGTAATGAGGATTGTTTGTGTTCGGTGAGTGTCCGTCGTTCAGATTTCGATGAGGAGTACCGGATTACTGGAGGTGTGGGGGAGAAGGGTGAAGCTGGGGGGCGGGGGTAAAGAGGATTGGATAATGAGGATTGTTTGTGTTCCGTGAGTGTCCGTCGTTCAGATTTCCGTGAGCAGTGCCGGATTACTGGAGGCGTGGGGGGGGGGGGCGAGAGGGGGTAAAGAAGTTTGGATAATGAGGATTGTTTGTCTTCCGTGAGTGTCCGTCGTTCAGATTTCCGTGAGGAGTGCCGGATTACTGGAGGCGTGGGGGTGGGGGGGGGTTGAGGGGGTAAAGAGGATTGGATAATGAGGTTTGTTTGTTTCGTGTGAAGGGCTTAAAAAGAATGAGGATTGGTGATGGTGAGTGTTGGTGCTTCGTGTGAAGGGAATAAAAAACATGAGGATTAGTGATGTTGATTCTGAGATTAGCGTGTAGGGATTAGGAAAGGATGATTGGTGGTGATGATTGTTGGCGGTTCGTGTGAAGGGCTTAAAAGAATGAGGATTAATGATGTTGATTGTTATTCTTTCGTGTGAAAGGCTTAAAAGGAGGCTTAGTGATGATGATTGTGTGATTCGCGTGTAGGGATTAGAAAATAATGATTGGTGATGATGATTTTTGGTAATTCGTGTGAAAGGGTTAAAAGAATGAGGAATGGTGATGTTGATTGTTATTGTTTCGTGTGAAGGGTTTAAAAATGATGATTGGTGATGGACATTCTTTCTGCTTCAACGTTAAGGGTAAAGGGTTGGTGACTATGCTAATAATGTGTTGGCGCTTTATTCATAAAACAACGAAAGGTGATTTTTCTATTTATGAATGGCATTGGTGATTTTTATTGACTGTTGACTATCTTAAGACTTGAAAAACAGCGTATAAATTTCGTATAAATAGGACAGCAGAGGTTGACTTTTTTTACGATGGAAGTTGGCGTTTCAACAGAAAGGGCTATAAATAATGGCTGTTCTGCTAATAAATATATACGAGCAATTAACCTCTCTTAGATTGGACGCATTTATCTGGTATCACTGGCCAATATCGCTGAGAATCGCGACGAGATGGCAATACTGAAACCAGCTGTACAAAGAACAAGGGATCTGGCAACAATGATCCTGGGAACGACAAACACCTCGTTATATGGAGTTATATCACTTCCCTCCCTTCTCCTATCTTTCCTCTCCTCCTTCTCCCATTTTTTACTCTTTTCTTTCTCCACTTCTTCTTGTTTTCTTCCTCCCTCTCCTCTCTTCTTCCCCCTTTTCTTCTTCTCTCGCATCTCTCCTATTCTGTCCTCTCTACTTTGTCCTTTTCTTTTCCTTACTCCTCACTTCTTCTCTCTTTCATCCTCTCCTATCTCTTTATTCCTCTTCCCTTCCCTTTCTCTCCTTCTCCTCCTTCCAATTCTCTCCTTCGTTCCCCTTTCCTCTATCCTCTTCTACCTCCCCCACCCCACTCCCACCCAGAACCCTCCCCCCCCTAAAAAAAAGAAAAAGAAAAAAAAGAAAGAAAAGAAAAACAAAACAAAAAAGAAAATAATCATGAAAACAAACAAAATAAAACAAAAAACAAACAAAAAAAGAATAATCAAGAAAACAAAAGACAAACAAGATCCGAAAACCACGATCGCTCGAAACCAAAACCCTCCGTCGATTACGTCACGGATCGGGCAAAAGTGTGACGTCACCGAGGAGCGTCTTGAGAAAGATACTCAGACGCTCGTAAATATCGAGGAGGAGGATCTTTAGGAAGGCTTTTACGACTGGGGAGGGGTGGGGATGAGGAGGGGAGGGGTGGTGAGGGGAGGGGAGGGGAGGGAGAGGAAGGCGAGGGTGGGGGAAGGGGAGGGGAGGGAGGGAGAAGAAGGGGAGTGATTGGGGGGGGTGGAGGGATGGGGAGGGTGGGGATGGGGAGAGAGGAGGGGAGGGGAGATGAGGGTAGGGATGGGGAGAGGGGAGGAGAAGGTTGGGGTGGGAGCTAGGGAGAATGGAGGGTGGGGACGGAGAAGAAAGGGAGGGAGGGATGGAGAGGGGAGGGGGGGCAGAGGAGGGATGGGGAAGGGTGGGGAAGGGGAAAGGAGGAGAAGGTTTGGGTGGGAGGGAGGGGGGAAGGGATGGGGTAGGAAGGGAAAGAAAGGAGGGGGTGGGGAGGGAAAGGGTGGAAGGGATGGGGCAGGAAATAAAGGTAAGGAGCGGGGAAGGGACAGGAGGGAGGGATGGGGCAGCAAGTAGGGGGAGGGAAGATAGGGGAGGGGGAGGGGAGATTATGCCGAGAGGAAAGAACTGATTTTGCATCTGTGCTAACGATAAAGGGGGTGGGGGGGGGAGTGAAGGGAGGGAGGAGAAAGAAGGAAGAAGGGAGGGAGGAAATGGAGCGGGGGAGGAGGGAGAAGAGAGATAGAAAGAGAGGGAAGGAAGGAAGAAAGGAAGCAAGAAAGAAGGAAAGGAAGGAATGAGGGGGGGGGGAGGAGGAAAGAAGAAGAGAAACGGGAGAAACGAAGGAAAAGGAGAAAAAATCATAACATGGGGTAGAGAGAAAGAGAGAGAGAGAGCGAGAGAGAGAGAGAGAGAGAGAGAGAGAGAGAGAGAGATAGAGAGCGACAAGAGAGAGAGAGAGAGAGAGAGAAAGAGAGAGAGAGAGACAGACAGAAATAAAGTGAGTGAGAGAGAGAGAGGGAGAGAGAGAGAGAGAGAGAGAGAGAGAGAGAGAGAGAGAGAGAGAGAGAGAGAGAGAGAGAGAGAGAGAGAGAAAACATACCCTATAACAAGGTGTATCAGACAAATTATTGCATATAATTCTGTTTTCTAGCTTAGAGAGACTTTTTTTATATCTATTTTCTTTTCTATCTTTTTGCAATGTCATCTTCGCTGATAACAAGCGTTATAGTGTCACAATATTAACGTTTTTTTTTGTTTTGTTTTTTTGTTCGTGTTGCTCTCCTTGCTCTCTCCCTTTCAATCTCTTTCTTTCTCTCTCTCTCTCTCTCTTTCTCCCCCCTCTCTCTCACTCACTATCTCTCTCTCTCTCTCTTTCTCTCCCGTTCTCTCTCACTCTTTCTCTCCCGTTCTCTCTCTCTCTTTCTCTCTCTCTCTCTCTCTCTCTCTCTCTCTCTCTCTCTCCCCCCTCTCTCTCTCACTCACTATCTCTCTCTCTCCCATTCTCACTCTCTATTTCTCTCTCTCCCTGTTCTCTTTCTCTCTCTCTCTTTCTCTCCCGTTCTCTCTCTCTCCCTCTCTCTCTCTCTCTCCCTCTCCCTCCCTCCCTCCCTCCCTCCCTCCCTCCCTCCCTCTCTCTCTCTCTCTCGTCAACAAAGCACCATCATCATCACCATCATCATTAACAACTACAACAACAACAACTAGTCACATAATATCATTAGATGGAAAGGGAAATCCTATGCTTGACGGAGAGGATGTTATTGTCTGCTTCCCACTCGTTCCCTCAACTAACAGCCAAAGTTCTCAATGCCAAGGAGAGGCGGGGTGGGGTGGGGGGTATGGGGTAGGGGGGGGTGGGGGGTGAAATAGATCAAGGTGACATTGCGTTCTCGATGTCGCAACGCAGCTAATATTTGTCTCATCTTCATTTTCCCTTTGTGTATATTTTTGTCTTTTGTCCTTATTTTCCCCGTCTTTTCCTTCTCTTTATATAGAACTTTCACAAAACAGCGTATAAAAAAAAGTCTTGTTTTATGAAATACTGAGGAAGAAAGACATACACAAACGCACACAAGAGGAAATACGCACAAGGAACCTGCAAACAAATAGACAAACAGGAGTGTATGTGAGACGGAGTGGGTGAGAGAGAAAGAAAGAGGGAGAGAGAGAGGGAGAGATAGAGAGAGAGAAGGAGAGAGAGAGAGAGAGAGAGAGAGAGAGAGAGAGAGAGAGAGAGAGAGAGAGAGAGAGGCAGTAGATGGTAGATAAAGTAAGGGAGAAAGAGTGAGTAAGGGAGTATGTGTGTGTGTGAAAGAGAGAGAGAGAGAGAGAGAGGCAGTAGATGGTAGATAAGGGAGAAAGAGTGAGTAAGATAGAGTATGTGGAAAGAGAGAGAGAGAGAGAGA
>NC_091565.1:15576053-15581053 GCF_042767895.1 Penaeus vannamei | reverse complement strand
CTCACACCTTCCCTGTTCTTCCCCTTTCTCCTCCTCCCTCTTTCTCTCCTCCTTCCTCCTTCCCTCTTTCCCTGTTCTTCCCCTCTCTCCTCCTCCCCTCTTTCCTCGTTCTTCCCCTCACCGGGATTAGAACGCTTCACACCCTTTCAGTCTCAGTTTTCACACTTTATCCCTCCGCTTTCCCTCACCCTTGTATTAAGCTTACATTCCCGTCTTTAAAATACCTGGTCTTGAGTCATCCTTGTTGAGGAAGTACCTGTTCAACGCCTCGATTAGCAGAGATTGTGTTTTTTATATTCTTCTCTTTATTTATTTTTCTTTTTCTTTCTTTCTTCTGCTTGTTCTTCTATTTCTTCTTCTTCTTTTTTCTTTTTCTCGGATATTCTTTTCTTTTTTCTTTTTCTTTCTTTCTTCCTTCTGCTTTTCCTTGTTCTTTTATTTCTTCTTCTTCTTTTTCTTTTTCTTCTTCTTCCTTTTCTTCTTTTCCTCTTCCCCCTCCTTCTTTTGTTCTACTTTTCCTCTTTCTCCGTTTTCTTTTTTCTTCTTCTCCTCCTCCTCCTTCTTCTACTTTTTTCTTCTTTTTCTCCTCCTTCTCCTTCTCGTCTTACTTCTTCTTCTTCTTCTCCTCCTCCTCCTACTTCTACTTTTTACTTCTTTTTCTTCTTCTTCTTCTCGTCTTACTTCTTCTTCTCCTCCTATTTCTACTTTTTACTTCTTCTCCTCCTCCTACTTCTACTTTTTACTTCTTCTTCTTCTTCTTCTTCTTCTCCTTCTCCTTCTTCTTCTGCTCATTCTTTTGTAGTCAGAGTATCTTGTTCTCTCTCTTCCTCTCTTCTGGCGACCTCTGCTTCGTAGTTTTATTTTTTTACAAATTTCAGTGTACATTTTCTTGGGCGCGTTTCCTTGATCTTATTTTTGATATAGTCTGTCTGTCTGTCTCTTTCTTTCTCTCTCTGTTTATTTCCTTTTTTCTGTCTGTCTGTCTGTCTGTCTGTCTGTCTCTCTCTCTCTCTCTCTCTCTCTCTCTCTCTCTCTCTCTCTCTCTCTCTCTCTCTCTCTCTCTCTCTCTCTCTCTCTCCTCTCCCTCTCTCTCTCTTTACATTTTCTCACTTGTGGCTTCTAGTTTTTATATTTCTTAAATCATCTACCCTCTCCATCACTCTTGCTCTTACTCCCACTCCCTCCCTTTCCTTCACTTCTCCTCCTTTCCCACTCCCTCCCCCTCCCTCCCTCTCCTCCTCTTCCACTCCCTCCTTCTCTTCTCTTTCCTCCCTCCTCCATTCCCTTCCTCCTTTCCTCCTTCCTTCCCTCTTCTTCCCCGCTACTCTGTCTTCCTTTCCTCCCAGATCCCCCCAACCTCACCTCCCAGTGTCTTCCCTGATCCTTCTTCCTAAACAGCCCATCCCCCTCCCACGACACCCCTCACATTATCCTCCCCCCATCCCCTCCTTCCCTTAAACCCCCTTTCCCCATGTCCCCCTATTTCCCCCCAATCTCTCCCCCCCCAACTTCCTCCTTATCCCTACCTACCCTACCCCCTCCCCCTCCAACCTCCCTCCCTCTCCCTACCCGATCATCAGGGAGAAACGCCCCCCCTCCCCCCCCTTTAGTTATATTCCTCGGCATCGTAACTGTAATCTCAGTCTGGCTACGTCGCTGTTACCCTGAATATGAAATAAGACAAAACAAGCTATAAAAAAAGAGTAGTAAAGAAACAGTAAAAAAATAAAAAATAAAAAAAAATAAATATTGACAGGGACGATGGTGAGGGAGGGGTGGGGGGAAGGGGGAGGGAGAGGTGGAGGAAGGGGGAGAGGGGAAGAAAGAGAGGTGGGGGAAGGAGAGAGAGAGAGAGAGAGAGAGAGAGAGAGAGAGAGAGAGAGAGAGAGAGAGAGAGAGGGAGAGGGAGAGGGAGAGGGAGAGGGAAGAGGAAGAGAGGAGAGAGGAGAGAGAGAGAGAGAGAGAGAGAGAGAGAGAGAGAGAGAGAGAGAGAGAGAGAGAGAGAGAGAGAGAGAGAGAGAGAAGAGAGTGAGAGAAGGGGAGGGGAGAGATGAGGGGAAAGGATAGAGAGTGGGGGAAGAAAACTAGCAGGCTGGGGTGGTGGAGGAGGAGAGAGAGATAGAGGGAGAGGAAGGAGTGGCAGAGGAGAAGGAGAGAGAGAGGAGAGAGAGGCAAGGGAGAGAATAGGGAAGGGGGGAGGGGGAAGGGGGGGAGATAGAATCAAGGTTTTTATGCCGTTGTTGCAGATGTCGTTATAAGCAGAGATTTATTGTGTGAATGATATTATTTTCCTTTTTTTTACGTTTTTTTTCTGTATCTTTGTAGTAGATTGAGTTCATACAGCTTTCAAGGACACACAAGGGGACACGCCTTTGAAGAATTATTAAAAACATGTTTGTTAATATAGTAACGCGTCGAGGTAGTGCATATTCATAGAGGAGACCGACAAGAAAGGAAACATTAGCATATAAAAGATGATGTGCTTTGCATTGTTATTGAGCATTTGTGTCAGGAGTGTACTTGGAGTCTTTGCCATATGCATAAGGGTACTCTTATCGATCGCGGATGGCTTCAGAGAAATTGAAAACATGTACACAAGTACACACTCTCTCTCTGTCTCTTTTACACTCACTCATTGACTTTCTCTTGCACACACACACACGCATGCACACATACAAACACACTCACTCTCTCTCTATTGCACATATATTCACTCTCTAACTCTCTCTCTCACATATGCACACACACACACAAACACAGCCATTCTCTCTCTCCTACGCTCACAGTTTCACTCTCTAGCTCTCTTTCTCTCTCTCACACACACATATGTACACACTCAAAAATACTCAATCTCTCTCTCTCTCTCACACACTCACACATTCACTCTCTCTCTTTCTCTCTCTCTCTCTCACACATGCACATGCTGCAAAAACACTAAATCTCTCTTTTCTACTCTCTCTCTTTACATTCACACCCCATTCACTCTCTAACTCTTTCTCTGTCTCTGTCTCTGTCTGTCTGCTCTCTTTCTCTCTCTCCCTCCCCCCCCTCCTCTGTCTTGTCTGTCTCTTTCTCTCTCTCTCTCTCTCTCTCTCTCTCTCTCTCTCTCTCTCTCTCTCTCTCTCTCTCTCTCTCTCTCTCTCTCTCTCTCTCTCTATCTATCTATCTCTCTCTCTCTCTCTCTCTCTTTCTTTCTTTCTCTCTCTTTCTCTCTCTCTCTCACACACACACACAAATAAACCTTTCCACGTGTATTTTTCCACAGCAGTGTTGTAATCGCAGCCTTCGGTTATGAAAGATTACTTGTGCTTTTGACGCCCGTAGCCGCTAACGAAATGAAGTCTGCCCGTCTTGTTTGCTTCCTTGACTGACTGTGAGAGAGATCCTGCAATTTGTAGGACCTATTACGCTTTAGTGAAGTCCCTTTGTTATCCCCGACTGAGAGGAATGTTATATAGAATCCTCACGTTTATTGGTTCCTTGTCATTCCCTCGTTTGTTGTTTGGTACCGTGGTTCCCTGGTTCGTTAGCAGGATTACACGTAAAGTTACGGGCGGGTTGTGGTTGCATTGTGGGTGGGCGTGCGGCGTGTTCCTTATGTGGATCGGATTAAATGATTCGTCTCGTACTCTGATCTGTGATTAATATATTGAGATATTGATTTTCCTTTAAATCTTTGCGGTTGATATCTATTTTTGAAAGTGATCAAGGACTCTTTAGTTAGTGATTGCCGTATGTTATATCCTTGGGCAATGTGAACATCAATGTGATATGATTTTTATGATTTTGGATTCGTCTTTGGAATACAGAAATGATTATTGTCGTATTATGTACTTATTTTATTTCCCTTTAGAAGAAATTTCTGAAGGATCATCTCCACAGTTTGTTATCCTATTGCGAAACTGTTGGTTTATATGTGACTGAAATACTATGGAGATATTATAGCAGTGGATAGAATAATGGCATGCTATATCTATGCCATGCCAACCAGCATACCCCTCCCCCCTTTCCAAGGCAGCCTACCCACCCTCCCCCTTACCCCTCACAAGCGACCCACCCTTCCTGAACGTCTCTTGCGACCCCCCACCCCCGTGACCCACCCACTCAGTCCCTTCCTAGAAACCCACCCAGCCACCACAGTTCCTGAGTAACCCCCTCCCCATCACTCATCCCTTCCCTTGACACCGAAGAACAGAATATGTTGGTGTTCTCTAGAAAATTCCTCCAAGAACAACAACAAAAACTGTTCTTTTGCCACGTGTTATTTGCTGGCGAGTGCGTGTGAGTAACTCTTACTGTATTAAATTGTTTTATTGTTTTTATAGCATATATTTCTCAGTATAGCACGGGCTTTGCTGCGGAGGCAAGGCTGACTTTCTATGTATTTGATGGCTATCTATACTTTGTATAAGTTTGCTTTAGATCATTCTCCATTTTTGAGTATTATCATTATCATTTTTAATGGTTATCCGTTTTCTTTTGTTCGCGGGTTACCACTTGTCTTTGTCGAGGGGAAACTCATTCATTTTGAGGAAATTTGGTCTTTTTCTAATTTGATATGGAGTTGATAATTAGCTAATGACTTTTATTTGATTTATGGATCCGATTTCATAACAGATATCAAATGATTTTTGGGGACACACACACACACACACACACACACACACACACACACACACATACACACACACACACACACACACACACACACACACACACACACACTCACACACATACACACACTTACACACACACACACACACACACGAAAAAAAACGAATGAACACAGAAACAGACACACCCACATACGAATGAACATACGCACACACTTCACACGATCATATATATGCAAGCAATTACAACCCATTCTGAATATACATAAAGAATAAATAATTCATTCATAATTCCTTTTCTAATTCATTCTTCAATAGTGCAAACAAGGGAACGAATTTAAAGCAGATATAACACAGCCATTTGTTTTTTCTATTTCCTTTTCTTGC
>NC_091565.1:15563553-15571053 GCF_042767895.1 Penaeus vannamei | reverse complement strand
TTTGAAGTGAAGATAAAGGAGACAGTGATAAAGAAAGAGAAAAGGAAGAAGAGGACGGAAAAGAAAAAAAATAATGAGTAGTCACAGAAGAAGACAAAAACTAGTAAAAAAGAGAAAGGAAAAGAAGAGAAATAAACATAGATATAACAAGAAGAAGAACAGAAGAAGAAAAAGAAAAGGAAAATAAGAAGAGACGGAACTCTTAATTTCTCTCTCTCTCTCATTCTCCCTCTCTCCTTCTCTCTCACTCTCCCCTCCATCCCTCCATCCCCTCTCTCTTTCTCTCACTTTCCTTCTCACTCCCTCTCCTCACTTTCTCTCTCTCTTTCCTCTCCCTCCCTCCTCTCTCTCTCGTTCTCTCCCTCCCCCCCTCTATACCTCACTCTCTCTCTCCCCTCTCTCACTCTCCTATTCTCCCTCTCTCCTCTCTCCCCTTCCTACCTCCCTTTCCCCGCCCTCCATCTCTGTCTCTCGCCGTCCCCCTACCTCTCTCTCTCTCTCTCTCTCCTCCCTACCTCCCTTCCCCCCCCCCCCCTCTATCACTCTCTCACTTTTCCCTTGCCTCCTGCATGCAGTTGCACCACCCGCGTCGACGCTGACTGACCGACACTGTTGGCACTCGGAGGTCATGTGTGGCACCCACACCGCTCGCCTCTGTGGGGTTGCCATGGATCCCGTTGCAAGGGTGGGAGGAGGGTTGCAAAGGGAGGGGGTGGAGGTGGGGGAGGAGGAAGGGAGGGAGGGAGGGAGAAGGAGGTGGAGGAGGAGGAGGAAGGGAGGTGGAGGGAAGAAGGGAGGGAGAAGGAGGTGGGGGAGGAGGAGGAAGGGAGGTGGAGGGAAGGGGAAGATGAGGGGATGGGGGGGAAGATGAAAGGGAGATGGGGGAGGGGAGGGGAGGGGAGGAGGAGTGAGGGGAAAGTGGGAATGGGAGGGGGATGGTGGGATAGGGAGAAGGAGAATGAGTGGGAAGATGAGGATGAGGGGGAGGAGAAGGAGAAGGAGGAGGAGGAGGAGGGTGTGCGAAGAAATCTTTGCGGATAAACTGAGAAGTGGTCGGAGTCCCCCCATCCCCACCTACCCACCCACTCCCTACCCCTCCTTTTCACTTCTATGTGAATGGTGACTTTTTCCTAATAAACGTGTGGGTGTTTTCGTTGCACAAGTATTACTTCTTGTTCACAATGTCCTCTCTCTAAGCTCACCTCTCAGACACGTGTTGTCCTCTATAATAATATTTCTTCCTCTCTTCCTCCTTCTTAGAGGAAAGACGCTAAGGCAGTATCATCAGTGTATCCAGGAAAGAATTGGAGAGTAAAAGTTACAGGTGTAGGTTAGAGTTACGGGTCTTTCCTCTCCTTTGGACTCTTGTCGACTCTCTGCTTGACCCTCCTTTTATTCCCTCTCCTTCTTACTCTCTCTCTCTCTGTTTCTTTTCATATTTCTCCTCTCTCTCTCTTTCTCTTAATCCTTAATCTTCCCGTCTTTCTCCTCACTCTCTCCTTTTGCCTTTCCTCCTTTCCATTTTTCTCTTTTTTAAACTATTTTCCTTCTCTTTTCTTCCTTCGCTTCCTTATTCTGTTTCCTCCTCCTTCCCATCTTTCTCTCTCCTTCCTTTCTCATTTACCTCCCTCTATCCATCCTTCTCCCATCTCTCCCTCTCTTCATTCTCTCCTCCTATACCTCTTCCCTCCATTCTCACTACCTTTCCCTCCTCTATTCATTGCTCTTCCTTCTCTTCCCTCCTCTCTCCTATCTTCCCTATCTTCTTCCTCCCTATTTCACTTCTCATCTCCTCCGTCTCTTCTTCCACTCTCTTCACCCCACCTCCCTTTCTCCTCCATAAACACCCCCCTTCCTCTCATACCCATCCTTCCCTCCCTCCCATCTTCCTATCACACCTCCTCTCCCTTCCCCCCCTCCTTCCTCCCCCCCTGCCTCCTTCGCCCTCATCCCCCCTTCCTCCTTCACCCCCCCCCCCCCGCCCCGGCCACTTAGCGACGCGTCCGGCCTGGCAGGCTTTAACACCCTCGGTCACGTGAGCTGATCTTTATTCTGATCTTTACTCTTGAAGGTTATAGCGGACGGGGCTCCTTGTGGGCTGCGCTGGAGGGAGAGTGTATATAAATATATATTGTCTCGGACACCTTGACCTTCCACTCATTTTTCTGGGATTTTTTTCTTTAAGTATATTTTGGCATTTTTTCCCCGTGTTATAATGATTTTCTGAAATAAAGGAAGACTAATTTTCGCCTGTATTGCAATGCGGTTGGTAAAGAACTGATCGGAAATGAGAAAACGAGGGACTTATAATAACCCCTGTCTAGAGGACATCCGCCGAGCAGGATACCCGGGCCGTAAAACCCTCAAAATGTCTTAAGTCATTATTTCTTACGACTCGAACGTCGCCCTCCGAGGGTAACCTTAGTTTTAGTAGACACTTGCATTAATGGACAATGTATATCCCCAGAGAATACCGCCATTTCGTAAATCTCGCGCCGAATTTACATTACTGGTCCCTGCTCGGTCGGGAGCGCGGGAAAACCTTTACACATATGGAGTCGAGGTTTTGGCGTCGCTTTTCGTGTTTATTTTGAACGAAAGTCCGCTCTCCTTTCGATTGGGAGATTCTTCTACCCTTCTTTTGCACACAATACACATTTTTTTCTTTAAGAGGTGCTTTTGTTTTCAATTAGTGTCAAAGATAAATTCCTTTGCCATGGAACACCAAGGAAAGTTTAAAAAATGACATCCCAGGTTTGAAAAAGAATCATTCACAAGTAATGTTTCTAGGCCTAACAGCCCCACGCCCACCCTCATACAGGCAAACGCAGGGAATGGGCGTGGGCGGCAAAACCCTTGTGCTTTAATAAGATAATAGAGGCTAATAGGAATGTGCGAGTCTCTGACGTCACGCTTTTGAAACCTTCATTTTGTTCGTGTTTTTTTTTTCCTCAACGGTGAAGCGTAATAAATCTATCTTGTTTTGGTATTGAATTTATAATATTTCTTTATCATCAGTATCATTATTGTTTCCATTTATCTATATCTACTTACTGTTATTATCCCGCATATCTATACTATCATAATTATTATCAAAATAGTCATCATCTCAACGAATTCGCAATTTTCCATAGCATATCATTTCACAATCATCGTGATCAGCATCAAAATCATAATCCAAAGACGGTAATAATTTTGTCTACAGCCGCAGCGCTTACTTAGGCCTACAACAATTACCAGAACTCAGCGAGGGACGGCAGTTGTAAAGAAAACGACGATCCACAGCAATAATAATCGTTATACAATAGATGGTCGTTTAAAGGGGCTCATTCGGCAACGGTCGGCCATTTTCTGTGCTCTCCGTTTTCTTTTCTTTTTTCTTTTTGATAAGGAAAGGAGGGAGGGAAAGGGGAGGGATTGAGGGAGGAAGGGAGGGAGTGAAAAAGGAAGGGAGGGAGGGAAGATGGGTTGGAGGGTGAGTTGGGAAGTGAAAAGAAGGGAGAGTGAGAGGGAGGGAGGGCGAGGGGGAAAAGGGAGGGAGGGAAGGAGTGGGAGAAAGGGAGGGAGGAAGGGAGGGAGGGGAAAAGAGGGGAGAGAGGGGAGGGAGAGAAAGAGTGTAGTGGCACGGCGTCTTACCACGGATTTTGCCCCCCCCTTTGCTCCTAGAATTTACTCTCTCCCTCCCTCCTTTCTTCCCTCTCTCCCTTCCTCCTTCCCTCCACGTCAACATACATTGGCTGATTTGCCTTCTTCTGATCGACCGAACTCTCCATCCCTCCCTCTTTCCCTACCTCCCTTCGTCCTTCCCTCTCTCCCTCCTTTCCTTCTTCCCTCCCTCTCTCCATCCCTCCCTTCTTCCCTCCCTCTCTCCTTCCCTCCACATCAACAAACATCGCCCGATTTGCCTTCTTCCGAACGACCGAACGACCCTCTACGCCATCTTCGAGACGTTCAGGCATGCTTACGTCTCTCTCTTCAGGGCTTTTATCTCCCTCTCACCCTGGCTTTAGGGCGGCGGCAGCATCGGGACGGAGGCTTCATCGCTCACCGGGTTCTGTACTCTCTCAGCGCACACACACACGCACAGACACACGGGTTCCCACGCACGAAAACAGGGACGCACATAAACGCATGTACTCTGTGTGTGTGTTTGTGTGTGTGTGTGTGTGTGTGTGTGTGTGTGTGTGTGTGTGTGTGTGTGTGTGTGTGTGTGTGTGTGTGTGTGTGTGTGTGAGAGAGAGAGAGAGAGAGAGAGAGAGAGAGAGAGAGAGAGAGAGAGAGAGAGAGAGAGAGAAAGATAGATAAATAGATAAATTGATAGATAGATAGAGAGAGATCCCCCATGAACTTCTGTACTCCGAACTTCCACCTCCACGTCCTGGTTCTGTGTCGCGTCGCGTTGCACAGTGAACGGGTGGTGTTTTTTTTCTTCTTTTTTTTTTTTTCTTTTTTTTTTGTAAGAATAAGTGAAGTGTTTTAAGTGTTGAGTTACGCGTTCAGATAAGTGTTTGTGAATGTTCTTTTTTCTGTCGATTGGATTTTGTTTCTTATTATATTCCTTCTTCTGTGTGTTCTTGTTTGTTTTATATGTTATTATCTTTTTCTTATTATTCATTATCTTCTGTCATGCAAGCCGTTTTTTTTCTCCTTTTTTTTTGTTTCTTCGTTCATAAACATGCATAAACGTTTCTCAAGAGATACCATATTACCAGACTCCCTGATTGTTGGTATATCTGATGATAAAGATATAATTAAGAAATGGTAGAATGCAGGATAATGATATATATATATATATATATATATATATATATATATATATATATATATATATATATATATATATATATATATATATATATATATATATATATATTTTTTTTTTTTTTTTTTTTTAGTGTTGGGAGTCACTTCAAGTGTTAGGGAGGGAAGGAGAGAGGGGGAGAGGGAGAGAAGGAGAAGGGGGAGAGAAGGAGACGAGAGAGAAGGGGAGAGAGGGAGAAGGGGGAGAGAAGGAGAGGAGAGAGAGAGGGAGAGAGGCAGAGAAGGGAGAGAAAGTAAGAGAGAGACGAGAAATACTTTTAACCTCTCTGTGTCTGTCTGTCTGTCTCTCTCTCTCTTTCTCTCTCTCTCTCTCTCTCTCTCTCTTTCTCACTCTCTCTGTCTCTTTCTCTCAGATGCGTCCCAAGGCATTGGAATCACATCGCCTATTTTTTTCCTCGATTTTACATAGCATTGATTTATTCCCTTTTTCACATAAACACATAACAAACATTTTACAAGTATTCACACGAAGAACAAATACTCATCAGGGAAAAGGATATTCAACCTCCTGCTTCCTAATTATGATCAGTGATTCACACTCGCCTTAGTGTTTGTCCTTCGGGTTTCTCTTATCCTTCCTTCCTCCTATTTTTCTTTTTTTTTCCTCCTCTGATTCATATTTTATTTTATTTTTTTATGTTTATTTTTCGTGTTTTTTTTTTCTCTTGATCCTCCTCCTTCCCTATCTCTTACTTTTTCTTCTGTTGGTGATCCTGCTTTTCCTCCTCCTCCTCCTTCTCTTCTTCTTCCTCCTTCTAACCCCCCTCGTCCTCCTTTTCCTCCTGATCCTTTTCTTTGCCCCCTCCCTTTCTTTCTCCCTATCTCTCTCCCTCTCCTTCTTCCTATCCCCCTTTCCCTCTCCTTCTCTCACTCTTCCTCCTGATTTTCTCTCATTTCCTCCCACTCCTCAACGTCTCCTTCCTTTTCTCCCTCCTCCACCTCTTCTTCCCCTCCCCTTCCTCGTCTTCCTCCTTCTCTTTCTCATATCCCTTCTCTTCCACCTCGCCCTCCTCATCTCCCTCCTCCCCCTCCCTCTTCCCTTCTTTCCCTTCCTCCCCCTCCCTCCCTCTTCCTTTCCTTCCCCTCCTCCCCCCCTCCCTCTTCCCTTCCTCCCCCCCTCCCTCTTCCCTTCCTCCCTTTCTCTCCCCTCCCTCACCCTCTCCTCCACGCCCCCCCCCTCGTATCCTGTGAAAAGCACCTCTTGAGGCCAACCTCCGTCAACAAGTAAGCCTGCAGTTCGTGGCTCGAGAAGCACCTTTGTTCTGACTCCTTGTTGTCCCAGAAAAGAGGTGGATTTATATATATACATGCCTGTAGATATCTATATGTGTGTGTGTGGGAGTTTGTGTGTGCGAGTGTGTGTTTACGCTCATACACAGACTACTCTCTCTCTCTCTCTCTCTCTCTTTCACACACACACACACACACACACACACACACACACACACACACACACACACACACACACACACACACACACACACACACACACACACACACACACTACCCCCTAGCCCCCTACCCCCCCCCCCCACTCCACACACACACACTCCCTTTTCAGTGAACCTTAAAGAATATAAAATCAGTTTATGAATATTTCTCTAATACTCTAAGGCCGACATATTAAGAAACTGCTTGATTTTTTTTTTTTTTTTTTACATATATAGTAAACACGATTGGCAGGTTGTTTGGTCGTGCGGTTGATGAGGTTGTTGCAAAGGGAGATTGCAATCAAGAACACAGTTAGAGTGTGTTGCATGCGTGGGTTTATGTATGCATGTATATGTGTGTGTGTGTGTGTTTATGTATGCATGTATATGTGTGTGTGTGTGTGTGTGTGTTTATGTATGCATGTATATGTGTGTGTGTGTGTGTTTATGTATGCATGTATATGTGTGTGTGTGTGTGTGTGTGTGTTTATGTCTGCATGTATATGTGTGTGTGTGTGTGTGTGTTTATGTATGCATGTATATGTGTGTGTGTGTGTGTGTGTGTTTATGTATGTATGTATGTGTGTGTTTATGTATGTATGTATGTATGTATGCGTGTGTGTTTATGTATGCATGTATGTACGTAAGTGTGTGTGTGTGTTTATGTATGTATGCGTGTGTGTTTATGTATGCATGTATGTATGTGTGTGTTTATGTATGTATGTATATGTGTGTGTGTGTTTATGTATGCATGTATATGTGTGTGTGTGTGTTTATGTATGCATGTGTATGTGTGTGTGTTTATCTGTGTGTGTGTGTGTTTATGTATGTTTGCATGTATGTATGCATATATGTTTATATGTATGTATGTATGTGTGTGTATATTCATGTATGTTTGTATGTATGTATGAATGTATGTATGTAAGTATATATGTATGTATGTACGTATGTATGTATGTATATATGTATGTATGTATACATATATGTATGCATGGACATATGTATGTAAATATATATGTATGCTCTCTCTCTCTCTCTCTCTCTCTCTCTCTCTCTCTCTCTCTCTCTCTTTCTCTCTCTCTCTCTCTCTCTCTCTCTCTCTCTCTCTCTCTCTCTTTCTCTCTCTCTCTCTTTCTCTCTTTCTCTCTTTCTCTTTTCCTCTCTTCCTCTCTTCCTCTCTCCCTCTCTCCCTCTCCTCCTCCCCACCCGACCCCCCTCTCTCTCTCCCTCACTCTGACGCACACACACT
>NC_091565.1:15548553-15553553 GCF_042767895.1 Penaeus vannamei | reverse complement strand
CCTCTTTTGTTGGCAATGGATGATGATTGTTATTTTTTTTTCGTTCTAATTATTACTCTCAATCATAATAATGATAATGATAGTAAGGATGATAATAAGGATAACGATAATGTTACAGTATCCCTCCCCCCCCAAAAAAAAAAAAAAAACGAAAATAAAATTCAATGGCAAAACAAAAAATAACAAGCACAGCAAATCACAAACAACCTTATGCAATCACGGATCGAAAACTTCATCAAGTCTTCCCTCTGGCAACATCACTGCCCGTGCAATAAACAAGCAACAAACCAACCACTGAAAGACTTAAAACGAAATTCACATCTGTTGCAATACAGAAACTTATGATATTGCAAAAGACACTTTTTTTTTTTTTTTTTTTTTTTTTTTTTTACACGTGATGAGAATGTATTTTTCTACGTAATTGTAATTGTTAGCTAGTTATTGGGCAATTTGGCTGTAATTAAGGGCGATGTTAATTGCTGTGTCCGATTCGGTTCACTGGACGAAGACTTGGGAGAATTACTAATAATGTTATTTATGCTAATTATGTTTTTGTGATTAATTTAGGTGACGCATTTACTACCATTACCGTTATTCTTGTTTTTGTGGGGTATTTTTATTTGGTTTTACTGTTTATATCATCTTTTAATGTTATTCTTTGTTCTGGTATGAATATCTGTTTAATTTTATGAGCAAATTCTTCCAAAACGGATTTTTTATTTTTTATTTATCAATTTGTTTATTTTTCTATTTATCTATTTGCGTATCTACCTATTTTTACTCATATGTTTTTGGAAGGTGAAAGATTGTCTTATTCGAAATACTTCTTCTCATTATCACCATGATCATATTCTTAGTATTTTTTTTTTTTATTAATTTCTTATTTTCTTTGTCCCCCCACCACAGACCCCCCCTCCCCATTACCCCCCCCCCCCCCTTATCCACCCTCTTCACCCCCTTCCTTCAACAACAATGAACCTAAAGGAGTCTCTGCTTAAGGGCCTTTTTAGTTCCTTTTAAGGGAGAAGGGGGTGGAAGGAAGGGAGGAAAAGGAAGGGGGGGGGGATTGGGAGAGGAGGGAGAATAAGAAAGAATGGATACTTGGGAGAGAGAGAGAGAGAGAGAGAGAGAGAGAGAGAGAGAGAGAGAGAGAGAGAGAGAGAGAGAGAGAGAGAGAGAGAGAGAGAGAGAGAGAAAGAAAGAGGGAGAGAGAGAAAGAAAGAAAGAGAGAGAGGCAAAACAAACAAGAACGAACCAGTGAGTAAGAGAAAACGAACGAAAGAAAGAAAGGAGGAAAGGAAGGAAGGAAGAAAGAAAGAAAGGAAGGAGGGAAGAAAGGAAGAGAGGAAGGAAGGAAGGAACGAACGAACGAACGAACGAAAGAAGAAAGAAAGGAAGGAAGGAAGGGAGGAAGGGAGGAAGGAAGGGAGGAAGGGTTCCAAAAGGAGCGAAGGAGGGAAGACTTTCTCGTTCCTTTATGGGCAAGGCGTTGGTGCTCCACTAACCTATGAAACTTTTATGAAATCGTTAACAGGGACGCGTCGTCGACCTCGCAACCCTCAAGCCGGCGTGTCGGGTCGGAGGGAAGACAAGGGAGGGAGGGAGGGGAGGGTGGATAGGAGAGGGGGGAGGAGAGGAGGGAGGGAGGGTGTATAGGGAGGGAGGGGAAGGGAGGGGGTGGGAGGGAGGGAGGATAAGGGAGGAGAGGGGTGGGAGATAGGATAAGGGAGGGGGTGGGAGGGGGAGGATAAGGGAGGGGGTGGGAGGGAGAGGGGGAGGGAAGGAGGGAGGAAAAGGGAAGGGAGGAAGGATAAGGGAGGACAGGGTAGGGAGGAAGACTAAGGGTGGGAGGGAGGATAAGGGAAGGGAGGAGGATGAAGGAGGGAGTGGGAGGGAGGAAGACAAGGGACGGAGGGAGAGAAGAGAAGATAACGGAGGGAAGGAGGATAAAAGAGGGGATGAGAGGGAGAGGAGGAAGGGAGGGCAGGGGACGGAAGGAGGATGAGGGAGGGGGAAGGAGGGAAGGAGGATAGGGGAGGGGGGAGAGGAGGGAAAGCCATGATGCACGGAGGAGGGAGGGAAGGAGGGAGAGGAGGGAAGGAAGGAAGGATACAAGGAACGGACGAAGGGGAAGGAGGGAGGGAGGGAGGGAGGGACAATAGGGAAGGAGGGAAGGACACAGGGGACGGAGGAGCGAGGAGGAGCGAGGAGGGGGGGGCAGGGGGGATGGGGGAGAGAAGGACGGGGCGGGCATAAAGAAGGAGCAGAAAAATTAGGGGACGTGTTAGGAGGCAGGAGGACAAGGAGGCGGAGGGAGGAGGAGACGGAAGGGAGGAGAGGGCAGAGGGAGAAGTGGGGAGGGAGGGGAGGACAAGAGAGAGGAGGAGACAGGAGGAAGAAAAGGGCAGAGGGAGGAGGGGTAGGAGGGGAGGAGGGCAGAGAGAGGAGGAGGGAAGGGGAGGAGGGAGGAGAGGAGAAGGGAGGAGGGAGGAGGGAGGAGGGGAGAGAAGGGAGGAGGGCAGGAGGGAGGAGAGGAGAAGGGAGGAGGGAGGAGAAGGGAGGAGGGGAGGAGAGAGGAGGGTAGGAGGGGAGGAGGGAGGAGAAGGCAGAGGGAGGAGGGGGAATTGGAGGAGGGTAGAGAGAGGAGGGGGGGAAGGGAGGAGGGGAGGAGAGAGGAAGGGAGTTGGGGAGGAGAGAGGAAGGGAGTTGCGGAGGAGGGAGGAGGGAGGAGAGGAGAAGGGAGAAGAAGGGAGGAGAAGGGAGGAGGGGACGAGGGGAGGAGAGCTACTTGGGATAGGAGACATTGGAAAAACGTGTGCATTTGATATGATTTGATATAAGAAAAGAAAGATAAGTACACAGAGAAAGGAAGAAAATATACATACACACACCACACATGTTCACATACATGCGTGCGTTGTAGAATTTGCGTAGGTGGTCATATGTGTATGAGTACGTTTATACTTATGTGGATGAATCTTTCTCATTGTCTCATTTTTTGTGTTTTTATACACATATATACTTTCTTCCTCTCTCTCTTTCTCTCTTTCTCTCTCTCACTCTCTCTCTCTCTGTCCCTCTCTGTCTCTCTCTCTCTCTCTCTGTCTCTCTCTCTCTCTCTCTCTCTTTCTCTCTTTCTCTCTCTCACTCTCTCTCTCTCTGTCTCTCTCCGTCTCTCTCTCTCTCTCTCTCTCTCTATCTAAATGTCTATGTATGTATGTATATACCTGAATGTCTATGTATGTAGGTGTGTATGTATGTATGTATGTATGTGTGTATGTATGTATGTATGTATTTGTCTATCTATCTGAATGTGCAACTACGTATCTGTGTATGTATCTACCTGGCTATCTATTTGAATTTGTATCTATACATCTATGCATGTATCTATCTATCTGTTTATCTATGTATCTCTTTATCTGACGGAACCTGGAGTGGCACTCTCTCCTGGACCGTTTTCATGGAGCCACTGAAAAAGCCATTTTGAATTATGGTTTAGACTTGTGTTTCTCTCTCTCTCTCTCTCTTTTCCTCTCTCTCTCTCTTTCCCCCCCCCCTCTCTCTCTCTCTCTCTCTCTCTCTCTCTCTCTCTCTCTCTCTCTCTCTCTCTCTCTCTCTCTTTCTCTCTCTCTCTCTCTCTCTCTCTCTCTCTTTCTCTCTCTCTCTCTCTCTCTCTCTCTCTCTCTCTCTCTCTCTCTCTCTCTCTCTCTCTCTCTCTCTCTCTCTCTCTCTCTCTCTCTCTCTCTCTCTCTTCTCTTTCTGTCTTTTCTCATCCTTGTTTTGTGGTTCTCCGTTTGCATGCATGATGATTGGTTGTTTTAATTAAGGTGCTGGAAATTCAGGAAAATAAAGATAAAAGATAAATAGAATAAAAGAATTGATTCTCGTCTTTATGGTTTCGTGTGATTATATTTTTTTCTAGCTTGAGTTTGTATAAGAAATATGAATGAAAGCTTAAAAGCTAAATAAACAAACTAAGCTAAATTCATTAAAGAAAAAAAAGTACAAAAATCATCCTAATGTTTTATGAGTTGATGAATGTGATAAAAATGATGAAGATATTGAATAAGAAAGTGAATGAATGACATAACACTTATTAACTTATATCACTCCCAGAATATATCAATGAAGAATAAAAAAATATAGAAAAAAAATCAAGAAAAAAAATACAAAATACAAAATTTAAAAAAGGCAATCCAGGTTCTCAACATCGTAAAAAAGAAATAGATAAGTAAAAAAAAAGAAAAAAACAAAGAAAAAAAAAGCCCTTTTCGCCGATAAGGAAAAGCACGACTTCATCAAGAGTTAATCCTATCTGGCAACCGCACTGCCAACAGGAAGGCAAAAAGTGATTGAACCGAAACGTGAGGCACATGAATAGGCGAATCGAAAAGGTTTTGTGACTAACAGGTGAAAGGTAAGTGGGGGGAGAGGGTGGGGGGTGGGGAGGTGTGGTAGGAAGAGGGGTGGGGGTAGGGGAGGTTGATAGGAAGTGGGGGGGGGTGATAGAAAAGGGGGTGGGGAGGGGGAGATGTCTTGGGGTTAAGAGCTTGACAAACACACAAATACACAAACGCACACCCACACTTTACACCCCCCCCCCCCCCCCCCCCCCCACACACCCACACATAAACCCCCCTCCCTCTCCCCCCATATCTACAGTGCTTACACCCGCAACAACAACAACACAACACGTTCGCATAAGAAATAAATCGGAATTCCCGAATACTGAGAACAACTTGATTCTGCAATTGCGCAAAAGCTACCTGGTTCACACCTGCATTTTGCAAAAGCTCCGCCGCGAGAAGGAATCAACCTCGAGCAACAAACCGGTTTAGAGTGCTGTTGCAAAGCGTTCAGGAAAAGGGGTTAAAGATAAGACGGAAAACAGGTGGATAAGGAAACGCAGGAATAAACGAATAAATGAATGAATATCAAAATGAATAGATAATAAATGAATGAATGAATATATAGATAATGAATAAATAAATAAATAGATG
>NC_091565.1:15536053-15543553 GCF_042767895.1 Penaeus vannamei | reverse complement strand
CATCTTTCTCACACTTACATCCATTTCCCTCTCCCTCTCTCCCTCAGCTTCTTCCTACCTTCTCCCTCTCACTCTTTTTTGCCCTAATCCTCTCCCTCAGCCTTACCCTTCGCCCTTTCTCCCTCATTCTTACCCTCTTCTCTCTTCCTTCTTTCTTCCTCACCCCCTCTTTCCTCTTTCCTCCCTCTCCCTCTCTTCCCTCTTACCTCTTACCTCCCTCTCCCCCTCTCCTCCTTACTCCTCTTCTATCTTCCCTCCCTCTCCTCCTCACCCCTCTTCCCTCTTTCCTCCCTCTCCCCCTCTCCCCCTCATCGCTATTTCCTCCCTCTCCTCCTCACCCCTCATCCCTCTTTCCTCCATCTCTCCCTCACACCTCTTTCCTTTTCTCCTTCTCCTCCTCTTCCCTCTTCCCTCCCTCTCCTCCTTACCCCTCTTCACTCTTTCCTCCCTCTCTCCCTCACACCTCTTTCCTCCCTCTCTCCCTCTTCCCTCTTCCCTCTTTCCTCCCTCTCCTCCTCACTCCTCTTTCCTCTCCTCCTTACCCCTCTTCCCTATTCCCTCCCTCTCCTCCTCACCCCTCTTCCCTCTTCCCTCTTCCCTCTTTCCCCCCTCCCTCCCTCCTCCTCTCCCTTTTCCCTCTCACGTGTCAATAGAGAATGTTCCCATTACTTAACACACACACACACACACATGTACACACGCACATACACTCAGTCAACACACCTGAGCAATTACCTAAAAAGACACCGGCACTCTGGCACTCTCGACACCCGAGGGACAAAGTCAGTCGAGAGGGCCGCTTCCCGTGTGATCGGAGCGAAAAAAAAAAAAAATTAAAAAGAAAAAAAAGTGATGTTAGGTCTTCAGTCAATAAGCTCATGTATAAAAGATGGGACGAAAGGGGGAAATAGGAGAAGAAATTGTTGGGTCTTTAGTTGTCGTTTTTTTTTTTTTTTTTTTTTTTTTTTTTAGCATGAAAATGTGAAAAAAAATGAAATGGAAAAAAAGAAAAAGAAAATGTTGCTAAGTTTTCGGTTAATAAAATCCTGACGCATAAAATTTTAAATGGAAAAGAGAGAAAAAAGGAAAACAAAAATGTCGATATGGTCTTAACGCACAAAAAAGAAGAAGAAAGAAAAAAAAAGAAAAAAGGGAAAAAAGATACCGATTCACTAGTCAATAAGCCTCCTTACACATTAAAAAATAAATGTAAAAAAAGATAAGAAAGAAAGAAAAAACAGCATTCCGGTTTTTCAGCCAGTAAGCACTTCATGTTAAAAATATATATAAAAAAGAGATAGAAGGAAATAAAAACGAAAGAAAGAAAGAAAGAAAAATAAATAAAAAGGTCGACTTTTCATTCAAAATCTTCGTTGAACTTCCTTGAGGCATTTCCGGTTTCTCGAAGATTCCTCTCCAGGGTTTCCAATTTCATCATTTCTTTTTAAATACTGTCTGCTTCTACATATTATTTTTCCTTTTTTTCTGAAATGTTCTTCTTTTTTGGTATTCGTTTTGTTTTTGTTTTATTCTTATTCTTTCTTCTCTCTCTGTTTTTTTTTTTTTTTTTTCTATTCTGGCATTTTTTTATTTGAACAATAACTAATAATTCAAACCATATTTAACAAATCATTTCGATTTTGACTCTTTATTCAGTGATTTGTTTTTAATGTTTTTTATTGGCGTAATTATTTTTGCTTTTGAATGATAATGATGATAATGACATTAATTATAATGATAATAATATTAATAATAATAATTATAATAATAATGATGATGATGATGATGATGATGATGATAATAATAATGATAATAATAATAATAATAATAATAATAATAATAATAATAATAATAATAATAATAATAATAATAATAATAATAATAATAACAGTAATAGTAATAATACTAATACGAATACTAATACTAATAATAGTAATAATATTATTGATAATGATACTGATAACAATGATCATGATAATAATGATAATAATAATAGATAAACAATAAAAATCATAATGATAATGACTTTGATGGCAGTGATAATGATGATGGTGATGATAATGATAATGATAATAATAATAATGATAATAACAATAACAATAATAATGATAATGATAACAACCGCAGCAATAATGATAGCAATAATAATGATGACAGTGACAAAGATTATAACAAAGACAATAACGATAATAACAACAATAATGATAACAACAACCTAGAACATAAAAAAACATTGAAGTATTATTACACAACAGCAATAATGCTAACAGTTGCAAATAGCACCTTAGTAAACACAACTTCTGGCATAAAAAAAAGAAAAAGAAAAAAAGCAATTCACAACAGGCATATATATATATATATATATATATATATATATATATATATATATATATATATATATATATATATATATATATATATATATATATATATATATATATATATATATACTTTCGCATCCTGAACTCGAAAGCCTTTGCATTGTAATATTATACATTCTCTTTTGCTTAGATCCGTTTCTTTTTAAAGTTACACAGCAACTTTTAATGTCCTCTTAGAGTTATGATGAAGCAAGCAATCTAAAATAAACAAATTTGAAAGTTATCGCTTGAATTAAGTTGTAGTTTTTTCTTTTTCTTTTCTTTTCTTTCTTTATTTCTTTCTTTCATTCTCTCTTTCTCTCTTTCTTTCTTTTTTTCTTTCTTTCTCTCTCTCTCTGTCTTTCTTTCTTTCTCTCTTTCTTTCTTTCTTTCTTTCTTTCTCTCTCTCTTTCTTTCTTTCTTTCTCTCTCTCTTTCTTTCTTTCTTTCTTTCTTTCTTTCTCTCTTTCTTTCTTTCTCTCTTTCTTTCTTTGTATATATCTCTCCGTTCGTAATTCTCTCATTTTTCACGTTAAGGCTCAGCGTTCTATCCAAGGGGAACTGTATGAAATTCTCCGTCGGTGGAATACAGAAAGCGTGTTGTATCTTCAGCGGAAAATGCAATAACCACAGCTTGTAGAAAGAGCAGAGGAAAATAAAGTTGCTACTAGTTATAAAAGTCCCGAACGCCGTATATAAAACACGCGGAACAGAGTGCCAACGGCCACGCTAGAAGTGCTACTGTGCTGTACAATGTATTACACTTTTTCATCATATTGGTCCGAAAGCATTTTGTGATTGTTCCAATTTTTTCATCTTTGTTTTTTTGTTCTTCGTTTTTTTTTTTTTTAAGATTGATTTTTTGTCGGTAATTCTTCATTTTTTTTCTTTTTTTCTTTCTCTTTCTTTCTATCCCTTTGTTTTGTTTTTGTTTCTTTAAAAAATGTTTTAGCTTCTCCTCCAGCTTTCATCATGTAACTCTCTGCCACTATCGTTTATGACAATTCCTTTGTTTTAGCTCTTTTCTCTTAACCATCTTTTCATTTCCATCTTTATTCATGTCTTCTGTTCTCTCTAACATACATCTCACATTGCTCTCAATCGTTAGCAGAATTTTAACTTGATTTTGTTTTTCTATTCTTTCCTACTTTTATCCTCTGTCCCTCTACCATTTTTTCGTTTCCTTTTTCATCTAAACTTCCTGACTTGTAATATATGTTTGTTTGTGTGTCTATGTCTATCTGTTTATCTGTCAATCTATCTATGAATGTGTCTGTCCACCTATCTATCTTTCTGTCTGCTTTTATATGTATATGTTTTTTTTTTTCTGGTAGGCATATATGTATGTATGTTCGTAAGTATGTCTGCAAGTATGACTGTATTCATGTACGTACGAACATGTGTATATATGAATGTATGTATTATTTATTTTTTCAAACGCTCTTCCTCTTTATCTTTCACATATTCTTATTGTTATTCTGTTATCCTTGTTCTCTTTTGTTCCCTTCTTCATCTGTTCCCTTTCTCTCCTTCCTCTTCTCCCCTCCATTCTTCTCTTATATTCTTTTCCCTTTCTCCGCCCTCTCTTCTCCTCTCTTTCACCTCTTTCCCTTTTCATCCAATTTTCTTGCGCGTCTTCTTGTATTCCCCTTTTAATTCTCTTTCCTTTTCTCCTCTTCTTCTCCTCTCTCTTCCTCCCTCTTCTGCTTCCTTCCCCTCGACCAAGCATATCCCTTTCTTCCTCTCTCGTATTCCCTCTTCTTTCTTTTCCCTTTTTTACCTCTTCTTTGCCTTCGTTACTGCTCTTACCCCCCCCCCCTCCCCATCCTCCCCCTCATGGCACTCCCCTTTCCCTATACCTTCACTCCCTCCCTCCTCCCCTCACATACACACCCATATACACATTTCCACGCCCAGCGACACACTTTACCCCTCCCCTCTCCACACCCACCAGCACCTTTCTCCCCTCCCCCTCCTCTTCCCTTCTCCCTCTCCCCCTCCCCCCTCTACTCCTCTTCACACCAACCCACACCCCTCTCCCCTTCCCCTCTCCATGTCTCTTCTCTCCCCTTCCCCCTCTTTTCTTCCCCTCTTCCTCTCCACACCAACCCACACCCCTCTGCCTCTTCTTCCCCCCTCTCCCCTCTATCCCTTTTCCGCCCTCTCTCTCCCCTCTCCCTCCTCTCCCCTCTACCCCTTTTCCACACTCACCCTCCCTCTCCCCTCTCCCTCCTCTCCCCTCTACCCCTTTTCCCCACTCACCCTCTCCTCTCCCCTCTTCCTCCTCTCCCCTCTACCCCTTTTCCACACTCACCCTTTCTCTCCCCTCTCCCTCCCCTCCCTCTCCCCTCTCCCTCCCCTCCCTCTCCCCCTCCAGCCCACCCACACGCCCATCCTCCGAGCAAGAGTGACACCCAGGCTCGGCCAATTTTCAATTAGTTCGAGCGATAGAGCGGAACTTGGTAAGAATAGCCGAGGCAATGGACACTTTCGTCGCTAAACTTTGCAGCGCGACGGACTTCTGCCTCCTCGTTGTCGACCGGTGGGGGGGTAGGGGGTGGGGGTGGGGGGGTGAAAGGAAGGGTTTAGGGGGAGGGGATGGAAGGAGGAGGGGAAGGGTGGAGAGGGAAGGGGGATAGGGGATAGGGGGTGGGGGTGAAAGGAGGGGTTTAGGGGGAAGGGATGGAAAGAGGGGAAGGGTGGAGAGGGAAGGGGGATAGGGGATGGGGGGTGGGGGTGAAAGGAAGGGTTTAGGGGGAGGGGATGGAAAGAGGGGAAGGGTGGAGAGGCAAGGGGGATAGGGTATAGGGGGTGGGGGTGAAAGGAAGGGTTTAGGGGGAGGGGATGGAAGGAGGAGGGGAAGGGTGGAGAGGGAAGGGGGATAGGGGATAGGGGGTGGGGGGTGAAAGGAAGGGTTTAGGGGGAAGGGATGGAAAGAGGGGAAGGGTGGAGAGGGAAGGGGGATAGGGGATAGGGGGTGGGGGTGAAAGGAAGGGTTTAGGGGGGTGGATGGAAAGAGGGGAAGGGTGGAGAGGGAAGGGGGATAGGGGATAGGGGGTGGGGGTGAAAGGAAGGGTTTAGGGGGAGGGGATGGAAGGAGGAGGGGAAGGGTGGAGAGGGAAGGGGGGATGGAAGGAAGGGTTTAGGGGGATGGATGGAGGGGAAGGGTGGAGAGGGAAGCAGAGGGGGGATGGGAGGGAGGAGAGGATGGGGGGAAGAAGGGGGGAAGGAAAGGGAGAGAGAAGCAGAGGGAGAGGTTGGGAGGGAATAGGGGGTAGAGAGGGAGGGATAAGGTTGAGGAAAGACGGAGAGAAATGGGGAAGGGAGAGAGATGGAGACAAGAGGGAGATAGGAAGAAAGAGAGGAATGGAGGGAAAAGGTAGAGAGAAGAGGAAGGGGTAGAGAGATAGAAAGGCCTAGAGGGAAAGGGGAGAGGAGAGTAAAAGAGGGAGAGGAAGAAGGATAGAGTAAAGAGGGAGGAGAAGAAGGGAAGAGGAAGGGGGATGGGAGGGAATGAAGAAGGAGGGTACAAGGATAGGGGAATAGGGTAGAAGATAGGAAGGATAGAATACAAAGAATAGAAAAAGAGAATGAACGGAGTGTTAAGAAGAAGAAGGAAGGAAACAGGGAGGAAGGAGGGAAGGAGGAAGGAGGGAAGGAGGGAAGGAGGGGGAGAGAGAAGGAGGGAGGGAAGGAGGGAGGAAGGGGGGAAGGGAGGAAGGGAGGGAGGAAGGGAGGTAGGGAAGGAGAAAGAGAGGTAGGGAGGGAAGGAGGAAAGGAGGGAGGGAGGAAGGGAGGAAGGAGGGAAGAGGGGAGGGAGGGAGCAAGAGAGGAAGGGAGGATGTGTAGAGTGAAGCCACGACGTGACTCGAGAGAAGATGCTGTTTGCCCTGAACAGGAGGACACAGAAGGAAGTGAAGAAGAAAGGAAGGAAGGAGAGGAGAAGGGAGGGAGAGGAGGAGCGAGGTAAGAGGTGAAGAAGAGAGTAAAGAAATGGAGAGGAGTTATTGCTTCTTCCTCACTTGATTATCTATATATTTATCATCTATTTCAATAAAGTGTTTGGTTTCATCTGTGTTTGTTTTATCTTCGTTTAAACTTTCTATTTCTCTTTCCCTGCGTATATATTTCTCTGTGCTCTTCCTGTCCCTTTATGTTATTGCATTTCATCAACATTTATTTCCACGGCTGTCAATGTTTTTTTTTTTTTTAAAGATTTATAACTGATTCTTTATTTTCATCTTTCTTTTTTATTACTATTACTGGTATTATTTTTGTATTGATCGTCATTATTATTTTTATCATCATCATCAATATTATTATCATCGTTTTTATTATCATTATCATTATTATCATTATCACTTTCAATACCATCACCATCGCTATCATTATTATCATCAACGTTATTGTTAGCATACGTTTTGTATCGTTATTCCTATCATTATCATCATTATTACCATCATTATTATGATTATTACGATCATCATTATGATTATTACGATCATCATTATGATTATTACTATCATCATCATCATTATTACTATCATTATCTCTAGCATTACCTTATCCCACTCACGCTTTCACATACAAGACATTATTACAGGCTGAACCGATGAGAGGTCACCTATGTTCCCCTGTGTTTCTTAGTCACTGTCCCGCTGTCCGTGATTTAGCCTAAAGTTACCTGGCTTAACCTGTACTGACCTGGCTTAACCTAACTTAACCTACACTAGTCTAGCCTGGCCCGTAGTTCGTTCAGTTGATAGTTGATGGTAATGCTTAACTTTGTTTACGTGTTGGTATTGAAATATTGATATTAAGTCAGTCCAAATTATTCTAGCCTAGATTAACCTACCTGTGCCTAGTCTAGCTAAATTCAATCTACTCTAACCTAGCCTTACTTAACCAATCCTAACATAGCCTAGCTGATGTTAATTTAACTTAGCCTAGTTTAACTTAACCTAGTCATACCTAGTCTAACTAATAATAACCTAACTTAACCTAGCCTTACCTAGTCTAACTTATTCTAACCTAACTTAACCTAGCCTTACCTAGTCTAACCTATTCTAACCTAACTTAACCTATATTTTACCTAGTCTAACTTATTCTAACTTAACTTAACCTATCCTTCCAGAGATGTG
>NC_091565.1:15526053-15528553 GCF_042767895.1 Penaeus vannamei | reverse complement strand
AAATATATATATATATATATATATATATATATATATATATATATATATATATATATATGTACATATATATATATATATATATATATATATATATATATATATATATATATATATATATATATGTACATATATTTATATAAATATATATATATATTTATATAGATATATATATATATATATATATATATATATATATATATATATATATATATATATATACGTATATATATATATATATATATATATATATATATATATATATATATGTATATATATATATATATATGTATATATATATATATATATATATATATATATATATATATATATATATATATATATATATTTATCTCTATTCTTGCCTGCTTGCATTTGTGCTTGCCTGTCTGTCTGTCATCTTGTCTGTCAGTCTGTCTGTCATCTTGTCTGTCAGTCTGTCTGTCTGAGTGTCTGTCAGTCTGTCTGACTGTCTGTCAGTCTATCTGTCTTACTGTCTGTCAGTCTGTCTGAGTGTCTGTCAGTCTGTCTGTCTGTCAGTCTATCTGTCTATCATCTTGCCTGTCTGTCTGCTTGAGTGTCTATCTACTTCTGCCTCTCTGCCTCGCTCTCTCTCTTATTCAATCCTTCTCTCTCCCCCTCTTTCCATTCAAAGTGATCAATGTTGCACCTAAAACTGACATACCCTGACAGGTAGATTCACCTCACTCTCTCGTAGACAAAGCTTCCCTTTACCGGCATAAGCTCAGCAAGCCATTGATCTACTCAGCTATGGAGAAAGAAAAAAAAGGAAAAGGAAAAAAAGAAAAAAGAAAACGAAAAGAAAAGAAAAAAATCTCAGCCAATCTCAATATCTGGTTTCTTTTCTCTCCATTTTTTGGGTCTCTATCTCTTTCCCCTTTTTTCGTCCGAGAACAAAGTCGTGTGCGGATTTTAACGCCGGTAACCTTGCAGTCCATCGAACTCTCCTCTCCTAGGTATTCGGTTCTCACTGGAATTGCCACTGTGTTAAGGTAGACTCGCCATTCAGGTGTCCCTTTCTACCTGAAAATTCTCACTTTGGACGCTCCTCATTGCACTGAAAGAAGGGTATCCTATTTTCTTATTTCTTTTTTTTCAAAAATATTTTCTCTAGATAAATGGCCACCGAAAGGAAAATCTGTTGGAAAATATATGATTGCATGATTTTTTTTTTTTATTAATTGCCAGCGAAAGGAATATCAGCTAGGAAATATTTGATAACATGAAAAAAAGGGAAAATCTACTGAACAAATGGCCACTGAAATGAGAATCAATGAAGAAATATCTGATAACATGAAAGACCTGTCTGCTCGCCGAGCGCAAAGCAACCTTAATACCAGAGTTTGCTCTGAAAGACAACATGTATTAGTCAATCACAAAACCCAAAGCCAGGTTGCTAACTAAACGATCCTTTTATAACTCACAAAGCTTAATCTTCGACGAAAGGAGAATATATAAGAAGAAGAAAGAAAAGCAAAGAATGGCGTTAATTCAGATTATTCTTTCATGGATGATTGATATGTTGATGTTAATCTACTGGCTTATTATCCCTATTATCATAAATATCCTTCATTCAGCTAAACGTCCAGGCAGACTGTTTTAAATCGATATCGGCATATATGATATAGATATCCGACCTTAAGTGATATAAGTTAAAAAGTTTAGTAAGTCTGATTTTAAAAAAATATAAAAGCTTTTGAATTTTTTACCATCTCTCGGTTTTTCATATGTATTATGTATATCATCATTTTTTCATATCACTGATATTAATCCCAAATTGCTTGTATTTTATGTTGCAGATATCAATATTATTCACAAGGAGAAGATTAAGGAGCACTGATTCTATTTAAACTAAATACATGAGCAACATTAGTGCAGCGAAAACTGGGAAGTGAAATGTGGCTTCGTTTGACCGTAGAGTTTTCACATTCAATTGAGTGTGTGTGTGTAAAAGGATTAGAGGTCACACACTTTTCTTTCCATATGAGCACACATACAAACACAAACACACCCACACAAACTCAAAACACACACACAAAAACTCAAACACACACACACACACAAACAAATTCACGCACACGCACACCCAAACACTCACACACTCATACAAATACCCCATCCCCCCGACACACATACACATAAACACGCACACACTCACTCACATATACATCCTCGCACACACACGCACACACAAGCATGTATATCCGAGGGAAAATTGCTGGCTGAGAGGCTGCACCGCCTGGCTCATCCTGCTGGCTTATACACAAGTGATCCCTAGACTGGGCGGCTACATGCTGTGTGGGGAATGGCTGAGAGGATGCGAGGAGAGAGAGAGAGAGAGAGATAGAGGGGGAGGGAGGGAGGGAGAAAGAGAGAGAGAGAGAGAGAGGGAGAGAGGGAGGGAGGGAGGGAGGGGGAGAGAGAGAGGGAGGGAAAGGGAAAGAGGGGGGGGGGCAACGCAAAGATGTGAGTCAGAAAGAGA
>NC_091565.1:15511053-15516053 GCF_042767895.1 Penaeus vannamei | reverse complement strand
ATCTATCTATCTGTCTACTTACATCTATCTATCTTAATCTATGTATCTATCTACCTATCTATCTGTTGCTATCTATCTATACATCTATTCAACTGCTCTTTCTGTCTGTCAGTTTGTCATTCTGTCTATCTATCTATCTAGTTATCTGTCTGTCTGTCTTTCTATATATCTAACTACCTCTCTTTCTATCTATCTGGTTTCTTTATCTGTCTATATCTTCTATATACATACATAAATACATGCATACGTATAGGCCTGTGTAAATATATACATGCATACATGCATACATATATATATATATATATATATATATATATATATATATATATATATATATATATATATTTATTTATTTATTTATTTATTTATATATACATATATATATATATATATATATATATATATATATATATATATATATATGTGTGTGTGTGTGTGTGTGTGTGTGTGTGTGTGTGTGTATGTGTGTGTGTGTGTGTGTGTGTGTGTGTGTGTGTGTGTGTGTGTGTGTGTGTATGCATGTATGTATGTATATACAGAAAAGTAAAAGTCTTGTGAGAAAAGAAAGCAGAAGACGAGAAAGAAAAATATGTAAAGATACTGAGAGATTATAAAGAAAAAAGAGGAAAATTTATGTAAATTAAAACAGAAATCACAAACAGAAGAAAATGTGTTAATGATTAAGAAGAGAAATAAATGATAACGATGAATAAAAAAGGGAAATGAATGATAACTAAAATAGAGAGAAATAATCAATAACAATAAAAAAGATGGATGCTAACAAAAAAGGAGAAATAAATACTAACAACTAACAAAAAGAGAAACACATTACAACAATATAAAAATGAATCAATGAAAAAATAGCAATATACAAGAAAGAGAACAAGATAATAACAAATAAAAAAGCGACACGTAAAAGAGAGAGAGAGAGAGAGTTCCCGTTTTCTGTGCGCGGCCAATTTATGCGACGCGGGTGTCCATTATCACCAAACATCAATTATCATAATTGAATGAAAAGGCAGCACTCCCTTTGAGCTTCGCTTGATCTTTTGGTTGCATTTATGACTTGCAATATAACAAATGCTAATGACTCGTGCAGGTTTTGATGCTATAAAAGGGGGTCCACTTTTGCAGTCGATGAGATGGGATGGCTGTGTGTTTGTGATCATTTGTGAGGGCGTGTGTGTGCGTGTGTGTGTGTGGAGGGGGGGGGGATGGCTGTGTGTTTGTGATCATTTGTGAGGGCGTGTGTGCGTGTGTGTGTGTGGTGGTGGGGGGGGTTCTGTGTGTGTGTGTGTGTGTGTGTATGTGTGTGGGGGGGTTGTGTGTGTGTGTGTGTGGGGGGGGGTTGTGTGTGTGTGTGTGTGTGTGTGTGGGGGGGTTGTGTGTGTGTGTGTGTGTGTGTATGTGTGTGTGTTTGTATATATGTATGTATGTGTGTGTGTGTTCGTATTTAATTCATGTCTGAGTGCGTGTGTTCTTGTTTAGTGTGCATGTTTGTTTGCTTGTTTGTGTGTGTTTTGTGTGTGCTAATGTGCACCTAAAAAGAGAGAGAGAGAATAAAGGATTCTGAAATAGTAAATAGATAGATAGATAGATAAACAGAAAGAGAGAGAGAGAGAGAGAGAGAGAGAGAGAGAGAGAGAGAGAGAGAGAGAGAGAGAGAGAGAGAGAGAGAGAGAGAGAGAGAGAGAGAGAGAGAGAGAGAGAGAGAGAGGGAGAGAGAGAGAGAGAGAGAGAGAGAGAGAGAGAGAGAGAGAGAGAGAGAGAGAGAGAGATAGAGTGAGAGTGAGAGTGAAAGAGAGAGAGTGAGTGAGTGAGAAAGAGAGAGAAAGAGAGAGAGAGAGAGAGAGAGAGAGAGAGAGAGAGGGAGAGAGAGAGAGAGAGAGAGAGAGAGAGAGAGAGAGAGAGAGAGAGAGAGAGAGAGAGAGAGAGAGAGAGAGAGAGAGAGAGAGACAGAGACAGAGACAGAGACAGAGACAGAGACAGAGACAGAGACAGAGACAGAGACAGACAGACAGACAGACAGACAGACAGACAGACAGACAGACAGACAAAGATAAATGAATGTTTGTCCGTGTGTGTGTATTCAGCAAGATGCATAGCCATACGTTTTCAGTCGTATCATTATATTTCTTTATTATTCATCCTAATTTTCTTCCTCCACACACCTACCTAGAACTACAGTGAGGAAGAAAAGATAAAGAAGAAATAGATAAAGAAGAGAGGGAGAGAAATAGAGAAAGAGGAATATAAAGGAAGAAGATAGAGAGAGGGAGAAAAGATAAAGAAGAAGTAAATAAAGAAGATAGAAAGGGAAAGCAAGAGATAAAAAGAAAGAGAAATAAAGAAGATAAAGAGAGAGCAAGAGATAGAGAGGAAGAGAAAATAAAGAAGGTAGAGGGGGTGAAAGATTTAGATAGGAAGAGAAAAAAAAGAGAAAGAGAGAAAGAGATAGAAGAGAAGAGAAAGAGAGAAGATAGAGAGTAAGGTCCCAAAATTTGCATTTCCTTGCTCTCAGAGATTAAGATTTAAGATGGGGTACAGAAGGTGGAGGAGGCGATGGAGGAGGAAAAAGGGGAAGGAGGAGGAGATAAAGGAGGAGGAAAGAGAGGGAGGAGAATATAGAGGAGGAAAGGGAGAAGGAGGAAGCAGATGAAGACGAGGAGGAGGAGAAGGAGGAATAAGAGGAGATGGAGGAGAAAGGGGAGGGAGAAGGAGAAATCCGATGAAGACGAGGAGGAAGAGGAGGAGGAGGAGGAGAAAAAGGAGGAAAGAGGGAGAAAGCAGATGAGGACGAGAAAGAGGAGAAGGAGGAGTAAGAAGAGATGGAGGAGATGAAGGGGAAGAAAAAGGAGAAAAGAGCAAGAGAAAAAACACAGTAAAAGAGAGAAGAGAGAAAGAGAGAAAAAACAGAATCATACAGAAAGGAGACAGGGAAGAGAATAAAGGAGAAGAGAAAGAAAACGAACAAAGGCGTAAACGCAAAAGAAAGGGTGAATGAACAAAGATAGAGAAAAGAACATAAAAAGAAAAGAAAAGTAAACGAAAGCAAGAAGAAAAACGGAAAATATATTAGCTTTTGCTCCACAAGGACAGTCAACTTTTCAATGTGCACGAGAGAGGAAGAGAGAGAGAGAGAGAGAGAGAGAGAGAGAGAGAGAGAGAGAGAGAGAGAGAGAGAGAGAGAGAGAGAGAGAGAGAGAGAGAGAGAGAGAGAGAGAGAGAGGGGGGGAGGGAGAGAGAGAGAGAGAGAGAGAGAGAGAGAGAGAGAGAGAGAGAGAGAGAGAGAGAGAGAGAGAGAGAGGGGGAGGGGGAGAGAGAGAGAGAGAGAGAGAGAGAGAGAGAGAGAGAGAGAGAGAGAGAGAGAGAGAGAGAGAGAGAGAGAGAGAGAGAGAGAGAGAGAGAGAGAGAGAGAGAGAGAGAGAGAGAGAGAGAGAGAGAGAGAGAGAGAGAGAGAGAGAGAGAGAGAGAGAGGGAGAAAGAGAGAGAGAGAGAGAGAGAGAGAGAGAGAGAGAGAGAGAGAGAGAGAGAGAGAGAGAGAGAGAGAGAGAGAGAGAGAGAGAGAGAAAACCAGTAGTATGAAATAACAATTCTCATTTCCCCTTGCCTCTTCTATTCTTTATCATCCATTTATCTTTCTGTATCCCTTTCCTCCCCTATTCTTTCGATCGCGAAGCTGTTCATCCCCCTCCCCTCCCCTCCTTCCCTCCCCCCCATTCCCCATCTTCTTCCTCCTATCCTTCCCATCCTTTTATCCAGTGAGCTGGAAATGTATAGGACTGTTCCTTCATCCTTCCCCCCCCTCCCCCCCATCCTCCTTCTCCCCTCCCCTCCATACTCTCTCTCCTCCTCCCTTCCTCCCCTTCTCCTCCTCTTTCCTCCTCCCCTTCTTCCCCCTCTCTCCTCCCCTCCTTCCCTTAACCCCCTCTCTCCTCCTCCTCCTCTCCCCTTCACCCCCTCTCTCCTTCTCCTCTTCCTATCTCCCTCCCCCCACCCTTTCCTCCTCTTCCCTCTTCCCCTCTTCCTTCCCATACTCCCTCTCCCTCCCATTCTCCTCCCCTACCCTCCCTCCCATCCTCCTCCCCCTCCTTCCTACCTTAACCCCCCCCCCTTTCAATCCTTTTCTTCCCTCTTCCTCCCCATCCTCCTCCCCCTCCTTCCTTCCTATCCCCCCCCCCTTTCAATCCCTCTTCTTCCCTCTTCCTCCCCATCCTCCTCTCCCCTTCCTCCTTCCTATCCCCCCCTTCAATCCACCCTCTTCCCTCTTCCTCCCCATCCTCGTCCCCACTTCCTCCTTCCTACCTACCCCCCCTTTCAATCCTCTTCTTCCCTCTTCCCCCCCATCCTCCCCCTATCCCCCCCCCCGCCCTCCTTCCTTCTCCTCAGTTCATCTTTTGCACTTCAGTAAAGACTGCGAAATGCGGGGCGCGAGCGGCGAAAAATATCTGTCGTTTAATATTTCTCAGTCCAGCTGTTAATCCAACGCAGCGATGGCCTCCCCTTAGATTATCCTCGTCGAATTATTCTGAGGGGAAAATTACCCTATATATGCGGGCTCTTGGAGGAGACGCCTCGCCACCTCGGAGGGGAAGGGAGATGGGGTGGGGGGGTGGGGAGGGGAGAGAGGATGGGGAGATGGGGAGGAAGGTGGAGGGGAGGGGAGATGGGGGGGAGAGGGGAGGAACGTGGAGGGTAGGATAGGGAGAGGGGGATTGGTAGGGGAGGGGGTGGGGATAAAAAGGGTGGGAGGGTGTGGGGTGGGGAAGGGGAGGGGGTTGGGGAGAGGGGAGGAAGATGGAGGGGAGGGGAAGGGGGGGGGTAAGGGATGGGTCAGAGGGAGGTTGAAGGAGGAAGGGGGAAAGAAGAGGGGAGGGATGGGTGGGGAGGGGAGGGGTTGGGAGAGGAAAGGTGGGGTGGTGGGGTTGGAGGAGGAAGGGGGGAGGAGAGGGAGTAGGTAGGGAAGGTAGGGAGAGGGAGGAAGAGGGAGGGGAGGATGG
>NC_091565.1:15471053-15476053 GCF_042767895.1 Penaeus vannamei | reverse complement strand
GGAGGGTGGAAGGAGAGGAGGGAGGGAGGGAGGGAGGGTGGAAGGAGAGGAGGAGGGTGGGAGGTAGGGAGGGTAGAAGGAGAGGAGGGGGGAGGGAGGGAGGGTAGAAGGAGAGGAGGGGAGGGAGGGAGGGAGGGTAGAAGGAGAGGGAGGGAGGGAGGGAGGGAGGGAGGGTGGAAGAGTGAGAGGAGAGGAGAGGGAGGAGGGAGGGAGGGTAGAAGGAGAGGAGGGGAGGGAGGGAGGGAGGGTAGAAGGAGAGGAGGGAAGGAGAGGGAGGGAGGGTGGAAGGAGAGGAGGGAGGGAGGGAGGGTGGAAGGAGAGGAGGGAGGGAGGGAGGGTAGAAGGAGAGAGGAGGGAGGGAGGGAGGGAGGGTGGAAGGAGAGGAGGAAGGGAGGGTAGAAGGAGAGGAGGGAGTGAGAGAGGGAGGGTAGAAGGAGAGGAGGGAGGGAGGGAGGGTAGAAGGAGAGGAGGATGGGAGGGAGGGTGGAAGGAGAGGAGGGAGGGAGGGAGGGTAGAAGGAGAGGAGGGAGGGAGGGAGGGTAGAAGGAGGGAGGAGGGAGGGTAGAAGGAGAGAGGAGGGAGGGAGGGAGAGGGTAGGAGAGGAGGGTAGAAGGAGGGAAGAGAGGGAGGGAGGGTGGAAGGAGAGGAGGGAGGGAGGGAGGGAGGGTAGAAGGAAAAGGAGGGAGGGAGGGAGGGTAGAAGGAGAGGAGGGAGGGAGGGAGAGTAGAAGGAGAGGAGGGAGAGGGAGGGAGGGAGGGTGAGAAGGAGAGGGAGGGAGGGAGGGTAGGAGAGGAGGGAGGGAGGGTAGGAGAGGAGGAGTGAGGGTAGAAGGAGAAGAGGGAGGGAGAGAGAGAGAGAGTAGGGAGGGAGTGTAGAAGGAGAAGAGGGAGGGAGGGAGGGTAGAAGGAGAGGGAGGGAGGAGTAGAAGGAGAGGAGGGAGGGTAGAAGGAGAGGAGGGAGGGAGGGTAGAAGGAGAGGAGGGAGGGAGGGTGGAAGGAGAGGAGGGAGGGAGGAAGGGAGGGTAGAAGGAGAGGAGGGAGGGAGGGACAGTAGAAGGAGAGGAGGGAGGGTGAGAGAGGAAGGGGGATGGTGGAAGAAGGAGATGAGAGAGGGGAGGGGAAGGAGAGGGAGGGCAAACGAGGGGTGAGAGAAGGAGAGTACCATAAGGGGGAAGGGAAAGGAGATGAAAGAGGGAGGGGAAGGAGAGGGAGGGCAAACGAGGGGTGAGAGAAGGAGAGTACCATAAGGGGGAGGGGAAAGGAGGCGAGGAGGGGGACGGCAAATGAGGGGAAAGGAAGGGAAGAAAGAGGAAACAGAGGGGTGTGCGAGGGGAGAGGGAGGAGTAATGAGGGATGAGAGGGAGGGGTGTGAGAGGGTAAAATGAGAGGAAAGGAGGAGAGAGAGGGGAAAGAAGAGGAGAGAGAGGGCAAAAGGAGGGGAAAGGAGGAAAGAGTGTGGTAAAGAAGGGGAGACTGACGGGAAAGGCGAGGAGGTGGAGGGACAAAAGAGAGCAGAGAGAGGAGGAAATAGAGGAAATAGAGGATGGAGATGAAGTGGGGGAAACGTAGAGTGAGTAAAAAGAAGAGAGAGAGAGGAACGAAAGGGAGGAGAAAAAGAAGGGAAAGGATTGGGAGTGCGTCAAGGGAATTGGGACGTGTGTGTGTCGCTCTCTCTTCTTGTTTACATTCTTCCCTTTTTCTTTTCTTTAACCGGCTCTTTATTTTTCCCATGGGACGCTGTTACGTCACGGAAAACGCCGAGACAATGAAATGTGACGGCCACGTGTTACCCGAGATTTTTATGGAGGGGATATTCCTCTCTGTCTTTGAGGCTCGCGTTACTCTCGCTTTCGCTCTCTCTCTCTCTCTCTCTCTCTCTCTCTCTCTCTCTTCTCTTTCGCTCTCCCTCTCTCTCTCTCTCTCTCTCTCTCTCTCTCTCTCTCTCTCTCTCTCTTCTCTTTCGCCCTCTCTCTCTCTCTCTCTCTCTCTCTCTCTCTCTCTCTCTCTCTCTCGCTCTCTCTCTCTCTCTCTCTCTCTCTCTCTCTCTCTCTCTCTCTCTCTCTCTCTCTTCTCTTTCTCTCTCTCTCTCCCTCTCTCTCTCTCTCTCTCTCTCTCTCTCTCTCTCTATCTATCTATCTATCCATATATATGTATACATATATATGTATATATATATATATATATATATATATATATATATATATATATATATTTATATATATATATATATGCGCGCGTGTATGTGTGTGTGTGTGTGTCTCTGTGTATGTATGTGCGCACAGCTATATGTATATGTATTTGAAAATCATATATATACATACATGTATATGTATATATATATATATATATATATATATATATATATATATATATATATATATATATATATATATATATATATATATATGTTTATATATATGTGAATATCATATATATACATATATATATATATATATATATATATATATATATATATATATATATATATATATATATATATATATATGAACATCTATGACTGTGTTGTATGTATGTGATCGTCTGCGCTTGCGCGCGTGCGTGTAAAACTGTAACCAATTAACTTTCATCCGTAACAGAAATACAAAACAGGAAAAAACGCGGTCTCATTTCCCCCGCCCTCATTTTTCCCATGGCATCCTACACCCGGCGCCCGCACACCCACACAGTCGCTCCGCCCCCTCTCTCCCCGCCCCTGTCCCCCGCCCCCACCCCTTTCCTAATCTCCATCTCCTCTCGCCCCGCCCCCGCAGCCTCCCTGGAAACAAGTCCCAAAAAGGAGTTGTTATCATGAGCCATATTTTCGGGTCGAGACATTTTAATATGCAAATCTTCCCCGGCGTTAATTCTAATGTCGGGCCACTGTGCGAAGGGAAATATGATATACAACAGGTTACTCCTTATCAGTAGAGATAAGGGAGATTAGTTATGATGCCTGATTATTGCCTTGGGATTATCACACTGCGAGATAAAGATGATTTTGTGCTAAACGTTTTTTGAATCCTATTTTTTTTTTCTATTTCATTTTCTTTAAAACGTTTTTTTAGGGGGGACTGATAAAGACAGCTTTGGAATTAATGGAAAGACAAAACGTTTTGGAAAGGTCATGATGCGGGTTCTTTAAATGCGAGGATGAAACCGGTAATGCAAAAATTATTCGAGCATTCATATTTTTCATGAGAAAAAATGACGAAAAAGAAAAGAAAAAAACGGAAAAACGTTAAATTAGTTTTAAAAAGTGCATATGTTTATTTATTGCGGATGGAAGAGAGTGAAAAGCAATGAGAGAGAGAGAGAGACGCGAACAAATATCACTAGAGAGAGAGAAAGAAAAAGAGAGAGAGAGAGAGAGAGAGAGAGAGAGAGAGAGAGAGAGAGAGAGAGAGAGAGAGAGAGAGAGAGAGAGAGAGAGAGAGAGAGAGAGAGAGAGAAATACATATATATATATATATATATATATATATATATATATATATATATATATATATATATATATATATAGAGAGAGAGAGAGAGAGAGAGAGAGAGAGAGAGAGAGAAAGAAGAGAGAAAGAGAGAGAGAGAGAGAGAGAGAGAGAGAGAGAGAGAGAGAGAGAGAGAGAGAGAGAGAGAGAGAGAGAGAGAGACAGAGAGAGAGAGAGAGAGAGAGAGAGAGAGAAAGAGAGAGAGAGAGAAAGAGAGAGAGAGAGAAAGAGAGAGAGAGAGAGGAGAGAGAGAGAGAGAGAGAGAGAGAGAGAGAGAGAGAGAGAGAGAGAGAGAGAGAGAGAGAGAGAGAGAGAGAGAGAGAGAGAGAGAAAGGGAGAAGGGTGAAGGTGAGGGAAAAAGAAAATGAGAAGGAGAAAGAGAGAAAAAGAAAGAGAGAGAAAAAACAACACAAAACACAGGCGCACAAAAAAAGACAAGAACAAAAAGAAAACAAACAAAGAAAGAAAAATCGTATGAAAAGAAAAGATAAGGGAAATAAGAGACAGATTAAAAAAAAAAAAAAATCTTTTCCTACCATCGGCAAACACATATTCCCACCTGTTCCCTTCACATACGCACATGAGAAAGGGGCTAGATGGGGGGGGGGGGGGGGGTAGGATACCTGGTGGTCGAGTCCTGCACAAAGGATATCCCACATCAGGACGTACATGCACACGTATATACACACACACACGTACGTAAATACACACACACACACGCATGAACGAACCACAAAAACATTTCTTTTCTTTCCTTATAATCGAATCTTCAAGAAATTAACAAAAGACTAACAAATTTTCCAAGTAATTGCAAACGAAGAAACGAAAGTAAAGTGTTCAATCTTCTATTTTCAACTGGTGAATATAATTGATGACGTGTACACAAGACTCAAAAAGAACATTTTTAACTCTGCTTATGGTCAAAATATCGTACTTTATTTCCCGTCTGATTATCTAATTGGTAAAAAAAAATCTCGTTAGACTCTTAAACTACGGAGTTGATATTTCTGTATTATTTTTAATGATCTATGCATTTATATTAGTCCTAGCATCATCAACGGATGGAAAGATAATTTATTAATACACAATTTGTCTATCATACACGCACGCACGCATGCACACACACACACACACATACACAGACACACTTAGCACGATTACTGTACTGTAATTGTGCTATGTCACTAGATTATTATTGTTGGTAAAGTTATTAGCATTGTAATCATCATTATTAAAATTATTATCAACATTTGTATGGAAATTATCATAATCTTTTGTATAAAACTATCATCAGTTGTACAATAATGATTACCATCATTTGTATAAATATTATCATCTTTTGTGAAGATTATTATCAGCATTCGTGTGAAAAATATTATCATTATCATCAACATTGTTACCAAATTCATCCACGTTGTTACCAAAATCGTTATGAACACTGTTACCAACATTATCATCAACATTATTATCCACATATTCATGGCTATCAACACATCATTCCGAACGCAATGATCCTTGT
>NC_091565.1:15456053-15463553 GCF_042767895.1 Penaeus vannamei | reverse complement strand
ACACACACACACACACACACACACACACACACACACACACACACACACACACACACATACATACATACATACACACAGAAACACACTTGTGCGCGGGCCTGCGTCTATGCGCGCATGTTCGTGTACATGTACGTGTGTATGTGCGAGAGTATGTGTATATGCAAGTATATATATATATATATATATATATATATATATATATATATATATATATATATATATATATATATATATATATATATATATATATATATATATATATATATATATATATATATATATATATAATGAACATATACTCGTTTCCCTTCCTTCCACATTTTAACATAAGCATTTATTTTCACCTTGAGACCAATCCCCCCTTAAGTATCATTAAAAAGTTGTTTTCGCGTCTAAATCGCCCTTTAAAAGACGAATCCAATCTTATTAACTTCCTGAACCGGCCTTTCGCTCGTTTAGAGGCTTTGGGTGCAAGCTTTTCATAAGTCCAGGTGCAGGGCTATTTAATTTGTATATTTTGAAAATTTTAATGTTTATAGGCTTATCTATTTATTTATTTATTCGTCTATTTATTTTCGTTTGTTTGTTTATGTATTTGCTTGTTTATTTTTTTATTCGTTTATAATTTCATTGATTTATTCAGATATTTAGTTTTTCATATCTTCAGTCGTCTATTTTTCTAGTAATTTTTGTTTATTTGTTTATTTATTTCTTTGTTATTTTTTATTCATCTATTCATTTATTTTTTTCATATATTTCATTGATCATTTCTTTATTCGTCTATTAATCTATTCATTCATTTATCAATTCATCAGTTTTTTTGCATGTCTGTTTGTTCATTCATTTGGTTATATATTTACTATTTTATCTCATAATTTAGATATCTATGCAATATATTTTTTTTAGCTTTTCGTATTTCACTTTTCAATATCTATCTATCTTCCCTTCTTTACGATGGACTAATTTGTCCATGTACTCTGTTTTCCTTTTACTTATTTTCCTGTGTATCGTCTAATTCATATTTGTGTAATTGTTTTATTTCTTCTACAGTGCTTTTTAATTTTTTCATTCTTTTTTGTATTTCTGTATATTTTTTGCTATCTCTCTCTCTTCACTTACTCTCCTTTTTCTCTCTCTCTTCACTTACTCTCCTTTCTTTCTCTCTCTCTTTGTCTCTCTCTCTCTCTCTCTCTCTCTCTCTCTCTCTCTCTCTCTCTCTCTCTCTCTCTCTCTCTCTCTCTCTCTCTCTCTCTCTCTCTCTCTCTCCTTTTCCAACTCCTCCAACTCTTCTTCCCTTCAATTCCTTCTTCTCCCTCCCCCACACTCTCCTCCCTTCCAACTCATTTGTATCTCCAACCTCCATATTTCTCTTCTTCTCTCCCCTATGTCCTCTCTCCTAGTATTCTCCGTCTCCTCCCCTACCAAACTCTCCTATCTCCTTCTCCCTCTCCCAAAACTCTCCTTCTAACCCCTCCTTACTCTCCGCCTCCCTCTCTAATTCTCCTTTCCCCCCTCCACACTCACCGCCTCCCTCTCTAACCCCCCCCTCCACAGGCCTCCTCTCCCTCTTAGCTCCACAACTAGCTACTCCTATTTCGCCCTCGAAACTCTCCTACTAACTCCTCCTTCTCCCCTCCCCCTTCGAAACTCTCTTCCTCCCCACCAATTCCTCAGTCCCCTTCTTCCCTTCTTCCTCTCCTCCTCCTCTTCCCTCTCACCCTCTCCCTCTCTTCCATCTCACTCACTCTCCCTCTTTCTCTTCCCCTCCTCTCTCCACTCATCCACTCTCCCACTCTCCCTCTCTTCCACTCTCCCTCTTCGCGCTTTCCCCCTCTCCCTCTCGCCCACTCACACTCTTCCCCTCTCACTCCTTCTCCCTCTCACCTCTCTTTCCTCTTTTCCCCTTCTCCCTCTCACCCCGCTCTCCCTGCTTCCCCTTTTCCCCCTCTCCCTCTCGCCCCACTTTCCCTGCTTTCCCTTCTCCCTCTCCCCCTCTCACCCCACTCTCCCTCCCTTCCCTTCTCCCCCACTCTCATCCCACTCCCCCCCTCTCCTTCCTTCCCCTTTCCCCTCCTTCCACCCTCACTCCCCCCCCCCCCGCTCTCCCCCATCGCAGGACTTGGTACAGCGACCACGTTCCCTACAACAGTTTAATAGCATCGCTCAACAACTAGAGAAAGTTCCGGCGGCTCCCCTGTAAATGTCGCTTGATACAGACCGACATAAACAAAAATACATAAAACCCATTAAAGGATAATTGCTTTAAAACGAGAAAGGAGGGTGGGGGGAGGGGGGAGGGGGTGGGGGGGAGGAGGGAGGAGGGGGTAGGGGTGGGGGTGTGGGAGGAGGGGGGGGAGTGGACAAGATGAAAAGCAAAGAAAGGAAGAAATTTAGTGGATTTTTTTTTTTTTTTTGGGGGGGGGATATCTTGGTTTGTTTTAATCTAATTATGTATTCTTGTGTTTTTTTCAAGATTAAGATTATCTGATGTGTTTTAGTATGTATTTTTATCCTTTTTTATTTTCATTTATCAGGATTATGATAAAGATTATATATTGTGTTTTCTAGGACAAATGTTGGTCATAAAGAAAGTTTTATGTATATGGTGTTGAATTTCTCTATTGCTGTTATTTTACTTCACTAAGTCCTTATCTCTCTCTCTCTCTCGCTGTCTCTCTCTCTCTCTCTCTCTCTCTCTCTCTCTCTCTCTCTCTCTCTCTCTCTCTCTCTCTCTCTCTGTCTCTCTCTTTCTCTTACTTTCTCTTACTTTCCCTTTCTCCCCCCTCTCTCATTCTCTCTCCTTCCCTTCCCCTCCCTCCCTCCCTCTCTCTCTCTCTTACTCTCTCTTTCTCTTACTCTCTCTTTCTCTCTTACTCTCTCTTTCTCTTACTTTCTCTTTCCCTTCCCCCCCTCTCTCTTACTCTCTCCTTCCCTTCCCCCCCCCCCTCTCTCTATCTTTCTCTCAAAGTCAAAAGTCTCCGTCTCTCTTCCTGCTGATCCCACAGAAGGAGAAATCGTCTACACATAACTACACCCACTACACTCTATCCATTCGTTACAGCTATACGTAAACTTTCTGCCCTCATGCTGTCTCTGATGGAGGGAGGGAGCGGGAGGGGGTAGGGAGGGTGTAACGATAGGGGGTCGGAGGGTGGGGGTGTTAGGGGGGTGTAGTGATAGCGGGGAGGAGGGAAAGTGTAGAGGGATATAGGGGAAGGGTGTAGATAGAGAGGGAGGTGGAGGAGGGAGGGTGGAGGGTGGGTTGTATCGATGGATGGAAGGAGGAGGAGGAAGAGGAGGGAAAAGGTTTTAAAAAGGGAGGGAAGAGAAGGAAAGGAGGGGAAGGAGGGAGGGAGGGAGGGGTGTAATGATGGATGGAAAGAGAAGGAGGAGGAGGAGGAGGAGGAGAGGAAAATTATCGGTCTCTGTCTCTATATCTCTCTTCTTTATCTCCCCCCATCCTCACTCTCCATTTCTCTCTTTCTCTCTATCTCTCCCTGTATCCCTCCCTAACCTTCCCATCCTTCTTCCTCCCTCCCCCCTTTACTCTCTCCCTTTCCCTCTCTCTCTCTCTCCCTCCCTTCCCTCCCCCTCTGTCCCTTTCTTCCCTCTTTTACTCTCCCCTTCTCTCTCTCCCTTCCTTCCCTGCCTTTCCCTCTCTCTCTTTCCCCATTCTCTCTCCCTCCCTCCCACCCCCTTTATCCCCCCTCTCTCTCCCTCCCTCCCACCCCCTTTATTCCCCCCCCTCTCTCTCCCTTTCCCCCCTCTCTCTCCCTCCCCTCCCCCTCCTTTACTCTCCTCCCCTCTCTCTCTTTCTCACCCGGCACTCACACTTTATATGCATGAACCGGCACGCTGTAACCATCCTCACCAGACAATGGCACTCGCGTATACATACACACGCGCACATACGCACACATACAGACACACATGCACACACAGCTCCTTGCCTTACACTCACACACGACTGCATGCACATAAACACATGCACGAAAGGATATACTTGAATTAATTAAATACACACGCACGCACATACAAATTCACACAGACATACAACGCGCGCACACACACACACACACACACACACACACACACACACACACACACACACACACACACACACACACACGACATAAAAACACGCAAACACTCACACACACGCACACGCATATATACACGACACAAAAGCATCACACACAAGCACATATACACATACATATTTAATGTATAATGTGCCATTGATTGCTGATTACCCCTGCTAATAGCGGAGAGTACAGCCAGTCGTTAGATAAATAAACGTGTTTGTTTTCTTCCTCGTCTTTCCATCAACTGATTCGTCTTGTATCTTATTTTCCTAAATAATTTTCTGTTAACGACGTATGATTTCATATTCAAATCTCATAGAGCTATGCACTAACTGCGTATAATTTCATATTTAAATTTCAAAGGTTTATACACAATGTCTGTTTCCATTTTCTTTTCCTTTTGATAAATCACTTTTTCTATGAATATAAGCGAGTGTCGTTTTCTTTCACACTTGAATAACCTGCTAACGCTTTGGCGACGGATGCCAACTCTGCTTTAAGAAAAAAAATGAATGAAAAAAAGGAGAAAAAAAGTTAAAAAGAACTCAGATATTACCTTAGATATATGAAAAAAGAAGAAAGAGAAGTAAAAAAGTAAAAATAAAGGGCTTAGATTTTATCCCGATATATGGAGGCAGTGGATGCACCTGCGAACTTTATAGAGCGGACCCGTGAATAGCAACTGCTTGCAGTTTGAACCGTAGAACTGATTTACTGGACAAGCTCGCGGCCGCAGCTGCATCTGTTCCTTTAAATGCACGCATACACAAACACTTTAACTCACTCACACTCACACACATACAAGCGAGCGCGCGCACTTGCAAACAAGCACTCACAAGCACACACACGCACAAGCACACACACACACAAGCACACACACACACACACACACACACACACACACACACACACACACACACACACACACACACACACACACACACACACACACACACACACACACACGCTTTCACTCACGTACACAAAAAAAAACACCCCTACACACTGATCTTCCTCATATACATATACATTATTTCCCTCTGTGAGATATCCATGGGAAGAAGGCCATATCAGAAATGTATTTACATATCAGTTCTTGGTGAGAAACAAAGTAGAATGGAAGAAGAAGAAGAAGAAGAAGAAGAAGAAGAAGAGAGAGAGAGAGAGAGAGAGAGAGAGAGAGAGAGAGAGAGAGAGAGAGAGAGAGAGAGAGAGAGAGAGAGAGAGAGATTTAGTAAGAGGGAGACAGACAGTCAGACAAATAGACAGACATATCAAGAAACAAACAGACAGATAGAGGGGCAGATTGATAGACAGACAGAGAAAGTAAGAAGGAGAGAGAAAGAAAGAAAGAGAAAGATTGATAGATAGACAGAAGATAGAGAGACAGACAGACAGACAGATAGATAGACAAAGAGACAGACAGATAACCAGACTGAGGAGTGGTTAAGAAAACGAGAGAACGAGAAAATGAAATCATAAAAAAAGAGAAATAAAAGACACAAAAACATAAGATCAGACTGAGGAGTGGTTAAGAAAACGAGAGAACGAGAAAATGAAATCATAAAAAAAGAGAAATAAAAGACACAAAAACATAAGATCAGACTGAGGAGTGGTTAAGAAAACGAGAGAACGAGAAAATGAAATCATTAGAAAAAATAAATAAATAAATAAAAAGTCACAAAAACATAAGATCAAACACAAGAGAATGAGAGAAAGAGAGAAAGAGAAAGAAAAATAATAATTCATCCACCACACCGTCTCTCAGCCTCCAGAAGCCATTGCAACAGAACACGGGAGGATTTTAAGTCGCGCTCGCCGTCGTAAAGGCCGAATTTGGCTGATTTTCCATATAAACGTAATTAGGTCGTATCTTCCCATGAAACTATACAATAACTCGCCCTTAGCGAAAGGGTCCTTATATTCCCGGATGCACTGAGGCAGGAGAGGGGGGGGCGGAGGGAGGGAGGGAGGGAGGGTGGGAGTGGAATTGGCTGTTTAAAATAGAAATAAGAAAATATAAATGAAAATATGAAAGTAAGTAAAGTATTTTTCTCTTATCTTTTAATTCTCTATTCATATGATTCTCTCGCTCTCTGCTATTCCTTCCCTCCTTCTCTCTCTCCCTCGCTTTCTTCCTGTCTTTTGATGTGTGTGTGTGTGTGTAAGTGTGTATGTGTACATATACATATACATGTACATATATATGTATATATATATATATATATATATATATATATATATATATATATATATATATATATATATATATATATGTATATATATGTATGTATGTATGTATTTATACGTATATATGTATATACATCAAAAATAATGTAGATAGATCGATAGATAGATAATGAAATATATAATCATATAGTAGATTAGACAGATATAATAAGACAGATATAATAATAGACACCTATAAAGTGACAAATATGCAGTAATGAATACACGTCCGCCCACACATACAAAAAATACGTAAATAAAGCGACGAAAGAGACAAATCGACAACCGAATCTAGCCTCATCGAATAGTCCCAATCCTCGGCACTCTACCGCAGGCATCGACTTGGGCCTAGAATGAGGGGAGAGACGTAACAGACAAAAGACCCCCATCTTCCGGTCACTCTCCCTCCCATTGCCCCTCCCCCCCCAAAAAAAATATATATATACATAAAAAAGAAAAGAAAAGGAAACAAAAAAAGGATCTTGTCCCCCTCTCCGCGTTCGGGCAATGACCAACGCACCAACGAAGTCGCGACCCACGCTTCGAGACGCGCTGCCTGGGACGCTGGGTGGCCGACGCTGTCATGAATCTCTGATAGTGAAATAATAGCGGCTTGCGGGAAATTCGGCGGCGTTGTGGCGCACATGGGCGGGCGGAATCGTCATGCATAATCCATAGTGTGTTGGGGGAGAGGGAGAGGGAGGGAGGGAGGGAGGGAGGGAGGGAGAGAGGGAGGGATGGAGGGAGAGGGAGAGGGAGGAGGTGGGAGGGAGGGAGGGAGAGGCAGAAGGTGGGAGGGAGAGAGATGGAAAAGGTGGGAAGGATAGGGAGGAAGGGAGGAGGTGGGAGGGAGGGAGGGAGAGGCAGAAGGTGGGAGGGAGAGAGATGGAAAAGGTGGGAGGGATAGGGAGGAAGGGAGGGAGGTGGGAGGGATAGGGAGGGAGAGGCAGAAGGTGGGAGAAGTTGGGAGGGATAGGGAAGGAGAAGGTGGGAGGGACAAGGAGGGAGAGGGAGAAAGTGGGAGGGATATGAAGGGAGAAGGTGGGAGGGATAGGGAAGGAGAGGGAGAAGTTGAGAGGGATAAAGAGGGAGAAAGTGGGAAGGAGAGGGGGAGGAAGGAGGGATAGGGAGGGAGAGGGAGAAAGTGGGACGGATATGAAGGGAGGAGGTGCGAGGGAGAGAGAGG
>NC_091565.1:15441053-15446053 GCF_042767895.1 Penaeus vannamei | reverse complement strand
GGAGGGAGAGGAGGAGAGGAGGAGGTGATGGTGGTGGTGGAGGATGAGGATGAGGATGAGGAGGTGGAGGAGGAGGTGGTGGTGGAGGAGGAGGAGGAAGAAGAGGAGGAGGAGGAGGAGGAGGAGGATTAGTCAAGGTGCAAAGAAGGAGAAAAGGAATATGGACTGGGGGTTGGAGATGGGGGTGGATTGAGGTTGGGTGTGGGTGGCGAGAGGGGCGGGAAGAGGTGGGAGTGGGCGTGATGAGGGGGATGGGAGTGAGGAGGAGCGATGGGGAATATTGATGGAGATATTGTATCATGGGGGGTATGTGTGTTGGGGGTGGGGGTGGGTACTGTGTTAGCTTAAGCGGGGCAGGGGGGGGTGAGGAGTGAGCCAAAAGAAGGAGAAGAGATTATATATGATAGAGATTGTGTGGGTAAAGAGAGGGGGTGGGTGGGCGGGTGAGGGTTAGGTAAGATAAGGTCAAGTAGGGATGGAATCAGGGATCAACGGGTCAAAGGTCAGGAAAGGGTGTAGTGCCAGGGCCAGGCGACGATGCCAGAGAAGTGTCCGTCTCTTTATCCCTTGTGTGTGCCAGGTTTTCTTCCATTAATACTACCATCAGTGCCATAATTCCCTAGGAAAATGGTACAGGCGTTTTAAGCAAGGGATCGCTCGGCCAAGAGTCTTCCTCCGAGGCCAAGAACCGCCTCGTTCGCTGCTTAAACGACTGCTAAGACTGATCAGTGTTGCTAGATCCGCACGAACAGCTCTATTAAATGTCAATACTGAAGAATTCTACGCTTAAACCCAAGTATTTTCCTCAATAAATGTTTTGAATAAATAAATCTACCCGAACATCTTTACAAAGCATAGTGTTTTTTTCCTATATGCATATACATTGCCTCTAAAACAGTGACACGCACTTCCGATTGGCAACCCTTACACTCTGACGCGCTATCAAAACAAATGAACATCACTGAAATAAAATACAGGCCTATACAATTTTATGAAGGTGAAAATAATTGCCACTGAATGAAATATCAACAGAAGAATGTTGCTAGATTTTTTTTCAGACTTTTCCACTTGAAATATATATCTAATTGAATAGTAGATATATTCTCGATTAGAAAGACAAGGAGTTTAAAAGTAAGAGAAAAATTGTTCATCTTATAATGATTTAAGATTTATATAAAAAAAACTTTTTCATTTCACTAATCTCCATTATCTTTCGTTTTCAGGTAATATCTAATTCTCTGAATATAATGTTATGGAAATTACAGAAACAGAGACCGTAAAAAATAATTTCTCGGATAAAATGTTAAGCTGAGTTCTTGGCCAACGTCGCATTCGAAGGCTTGTAACCAGTCCGGTACACGAATGACGCTGTTGCCATGGTGACGATACACCGCTTGACTTAGCAAGCGAAAGTCTAGCCATCTAAAGGAATCGCTTGAGAAAGCAAGACAAATTCCTGAGATAGCAAGAAAAAGAATAAAGATTTTAGGCAAGAAATGTCCCTGCTTAAAACGACGTGCACGGTAATGCATATCAATTAAGAAATAAATCAAACACACCGTAAAAAGGCTTAAACCACTCCTCAATTTTGATCAACCGTAACCTATGGTAGCCATTCCATCCATCTTGATGTTAATTTAATCCCCATAGTTACGAGACAGGACCACTTACTATTATTTTAGGGGGAAGTGACTGCGAGTACGGCAGAAAAGCCCCCGTTTGGTGTCCTACGTGTCCTATTACCCGGAAATAACGCCCATATGCGCATATACATATGTGCCGTACACCTAACCTCGAGAAATCGGATACGGCTGCCGTACGAGTAACATTATTTTTTCTCGTTTGATGAATTCATTTTCGAAGATTTGTAATATACATAATATTCACTGCCGTTTTATACATTATCAGCGTCATGCAATGTTATGATGTACGTTTTGATTATCGTATAATACTAATTATATTCACTGGGGGGGGGGGGGATTAAACTGAGATTCACATTCGTCAGATTCCAGTGCTATGTTCTGTGTTAGCGAACACCATCATAAGATATACAAGAATAGAAGAAATGATAAAAAGTAAAAACATAAAATGCATATATAGACAAATAGGAACCAATATTGAGAACAAATCAAATGACAATAATGATAATAACAAATAGATGAATATTTAACTTACAAAAGGAACAATGATTCCCCAATTCACCTTAAGACAGCTCTGGAAATTAACAAAATCGCAAAATGATGATGATAATGATAATAATAATAATAAGATAAATAAAAAATATATAAAATAAAATAGATAAATAACAATAACAATAAAATAAAATAAAAATAAAAACAACATTGATTTCCAAACTCACCTCAACACAACCCTGAAAATACACAACACCACATAGCACACCAGACCCCTCCGACTCGACAGTCCAGAACACAACCCTGTCTTAACAAAGCAAACTCACCACTGTCTACATGACCATCACAGCGCACATCGGTTAAAGAGAACACCTGCAGATAACCATACAGTGGAGCATGTGTTAATGAAAGGAATAATATTGTGCAGACAAGGAAGTCAGATTGTGAATATTTTAGTGATGAGAGGAGGAAGGAGGGGAGGATTCGAAAGTGAGAAAAGGAACTTATTTTTGTTATGATAATTGAGAGAGAGAGAGAGAGAGAGAGAGAGAGAGAGAGAGAAAGAGAGAGAGAGAGAGAGAGAGAGAGAGAGAGAGAGAGAGAGAGAGAGAGAGAGAGAGAGAGAGGGAGAGAACGACAGAGAAAGAAACAAAAATAAAGAGATTGCATGTAAGAGAGACATGATGATAAAGAAAGAAAAGAGAGAGAGAGAGAATGAGAGATATCAAGAAAGAGAAAGAGAGAAAGAAGTAAAGAAAGAGAAAGAGCAAAAGACAAGAAACGAAAGATAGAGAAAAAGAATACACATATGATAAAAAAATATATTTTCCCTAGTACCCCACCCCCTCCCTACCCCCCCCCCTACCCCTCAATCGCCTTCCCTAATACACTTACGTCACTTCGAGGCCATCAACGAGATTCGGGATATCACTCATTGTAATTATCATCAAAAGACATTCAACTCCATCCTTCTCCCTTCCTTCAATCTCACTTCTAACGATGCTCCATCTTTTTTTTTTTTTTTTTTTTTTTTTTAGGGAGGAGGGGCGTGTGTTGGGTGTTTTTGTTTTGTCTTTTTCTTTTCTTTCCTTTCCCTCTTGTGTATGTTTTTTTTTCTTTTCTTTTTCTTAGATGGAGGAGTAGACGGCATCTCAACAGAAGTGGATTTGCATAGAGAAGGATTCTGAAAAAGTGAGTGGAATATGTGACTCCCTTTAAAGAAATATGAAAAAAGATGCTGTTTTCTCTCCGTCTGTCTTCTCCTTCTCGTGTTTGTGTGTGTTTGTGTACGTTTGTTTGTCTGTCTATGTGTCTGTTTCTTTCTATTTGTTTGTTGGTGTGTTTGTTTCCGTTCTTTTATTCCGTTTGTCTGTCTGTCTGTTTGTCGTTCTCTGTCTGGGCATGTGTTTTTGTGCGTCTGTTTGTCTCTGTCTGTCTGTGTCTCTTTGTCTGTCTCATATTCATATCTATTTTCCTATCTCTTTCTGGCTATATGTCTATGCCTGTCCATTAGCTCTCTCCATCGCCTGTTTCCTCCTTCTCTCTCTCTCTCTCACCCCACTACTCTATCTCTCTCTCTCCTTCCCTTTCTCCCTCGCCCCTTCCCGCCTTCCCTCCCTGTCTCCCTCACCCCTTCCCACCTTTCTCCCTGGCCGCCCTCTGTCTCTTCCTTCCTTTCCCACCTCTCTCTTTTTCTCTTTCTCTTCATTCCCCTTCTCTCTCCTCTTTCCCTTCCCTCCATTTCTCTCACCCCCTTTCTCCCCCTCACCTCCTCTCTCTCTCTCCCTTCTCCCCTCTGCCACTCCCTCCTTCCCACCTCCCTTCCTCTCACCTCCCTTGGCCCTCTCACTCTCCCTCTCTCTCTCTCCCTCTCTGTCTTTGTCTGTCTCTGTCTCTCTCTCCCTCTCTGTCTTTGTCTGTCTCTGTCTCTCTCTCCCTCTCTGTCTTTGTCTGTCTCTGTCTCTATCTCCCTCTCTCCCTCTCTGTCTTTGTCTGTCTCTGTCTCTCTCTCCCTCTCTCCCTCTCTCTCTTTTTCTCTCTCTGTCTCTCTCTCCCTCTCCGTCTACAAACTCCTCCGAAATAGGATTAGAAGGAAACAATTTAATGACCAGATTTTGGCTGGCGACAAGAAGGAAAGTTTGGTTAATGAGTGACTCCGGAGTTGTTAAGTTGGAAGTTGTTAGGGGTTGTTAGACTGTTTTTTGCGTGTCCAGTCTTTATTTCGGGAAAAGGTTGTTAGTAAGTTTAGGGTTGTTAGTAACTGAGTCGCAGGTTGTTAGTAAGTTAAGGGTTGTTAGTAACTGAGTCGCAGGTTGTTAGTAAGTTTATGGTTGTTAGTAACTTAGTCGCAGGTTGTTAGTAAGTTTAGGGTTGTTAGTAACTCAGTCGCAGGTTGTTAGTGAGTTAAGGGTTGTTAGTAAATGAGTCGGAGGTTGTTAGTAAGTTTATGGTTGTTAGCAACTCAGTCGCAGGTTGTTAGTAAGTTAAGGGTTGTTAGTAACTCAGTCGCAGGTTGTTAGTAAGTTAAGGGTTGTTAGTAACTGAGTCGCAGGTTGTTAGTAAGTTAAGGGTTGTTAGTAACTGAGTCGCAGGTTGTTAGTAAGTTAAGGGTTGTTAGTAACTCAGTCGCAGGTTGTTAGTAAGTGGAAGGTTGTTAGTAACTGAGTCGCAGGTTGTTAGTAAGTTAAGGGTTGTTAGTAACCGAGTCGCAGGTTGTTAGTGAGTTAAGGGTTGTTAGTAACCGAGTCGCAGGTTGTTAGTAAGTTAAGGGTTGTTAGTAACCGAGTCGCAGGTTGTTAGTGAGTTAAGGGTTGTTAGTAACTGAGTTGCAGGTTGTTAGTAAGTTAAGGGTCGTTAGTAACCGAGTCG
>NC_091565.1:15426053-15431053 GCF_042767895.1 Penaeus vannamei | reverse complement strand
AATTAACACCGACTTTTACGCACTGGAAGGAAAATGACAGTAACTAACCAAAATACCGCAGCTACCATTAGAAATCGGTGCATCACAGTATCTATTTTTCCCCAGCTATTTTCACCTTTTCCTTTTAGCAGAGCCAGACCCCATATTACTGCCCGAGAGCCATGCATTAGCCAGAAGGGAAGAGCCAGGGGTTGGGCAGGCTTCATCCTCGTGAATCATTTACAGGAGAAGCCTAAATATGCCTTATGGATTGGTCCTTTGCTAAGAGGGGATACGTCTCAGTCGCGAGTTTTTTTTTTTTTTTTTTTCTTTTTCTTTTTTCTTCATCTTATTCCTCCTCCTCCTCCTCTCCCCATCTTCCTCTTTTTTCTTCTTCTTCTCCTTCTTTTTTTCCTCTTCTTTTTTTAATTCTTCTCCTTCTCCTTCTTCTCCCTCTCCTTCTCCTTGTTGTTGTTCTTCTTCATCTTCTCCTTCTTTCTGTCTTTCTTTTGTGAGGTCAAAGACGTTGAGATCACCGCTCGACAGGCTACCCTCCGTGAAAAGAATTTCGTGACTCAACATATTTTCAAGAACATTTTGATATCGTATTGCATCCCCCCCCCCCCCCCCAAAAAAAAAAAAAAGGGTGTTTGTGTGTGTGTAAGGACTGCATTCAAGTGGATTGTTTTTATTCATCATCATGGAAATGCAATATGGAGATAATTCCATCATTTCTGAGATCTGCAGTCATAATCCACCCCGTCATCTCTTATAAAAACAAGCCATTTTGGCCCTTACAGCAACACCGCCCGCCTTCCCCTCCGCCCCTCGCAATCCTCAACACTTCCGTTGCCTTACCTCCTCGGCCTCGGCCCTTCCCTCCCTCCTCCTTTTACCTCTTCGGCCTCGGCCCTTCCCTCCCTCCTCCTTTTACCTCCTCGGCCTCGGCCCTTCCCTCCCTCCTCCTTTTACCTCCTCGGCCTCGTCCCTTCCCTCCCTCCTCCTTTTACCTCCTCGGCCTCGTCCCTTCCCTCCCTCCTCCTTTTACCTCCTCGGCCTCGGCCCTTCCCTCCCTCCTCCTTTTACCTCCTCGGCCTCGTCCCTTCCCTCCCTCCTCGGCCTCGTCCGTTCCCTCCCTCCTCCTTTTACCTCCTCGGCCTCGTCCCTTCCCTCCCTCCTCGGCCTCGGCCCTTCCCTCCCTCCTCCTTTTACCTCCTCGGCCTCGTCCCTTCCCTCCCTCCTCCCTTTACCTCCTTGGCCCTTCCCTCCATCCTCCTTTTACCTCCTCGGCCTCGTCCCTTCCCACTCTCCTCCTTTTACCTCTTCGGCCTCGTCCCTTCCCTCCCTCCTCCTTTTACCTCCTCGGCCTCGTCCCTTCCCTCCTTCCTCCTTTTACCTCCTCGGCCTCGTCCCTTCCCTCCCTCCTCCTTTTACCTCCTCGGCCTCGTTCCTTCCCTCCCTCCTCCTTTTACCTCCTCGGCCTCGTCCCTTCCCTCCCTCCTCCTTTTACCTCTTCGGCCTCGGCCCTTCCCTCCCTCGTCCTTTTACCTCCTCGGCCTCGGCCCTTCCCTCCCTCCTCCTTTTACCTCCTCGGCCTCGTCCCTTCCCTCCCTCCTCCTTTTACCTCCTCGGCCTCGTCCCTTCCCTCCCTCCTCCTTTTACCTCCTCGGCCTCGGCCCTTCCCTCCCTCCTCCTTTTACCTCCTCGGCCTCGTCCCTTCCCTCCCTCCTCCCTTTACCTCCTTGGCCCTTCCCTCCCTCCTCCTTTTACCTCCTCGGCCTCGTCCCTTCCCTCCCTCCTTGGACTCGTCCGCTCCCTCCCTCCTCCTTTTACCTCCTCGGTCTCGTCCCTTCCCTCCGTCCTCCTTTTACCTCCTCGTCCTCGTCCCCTCCCACCCTCCTCCTTTTACCTCCTCGGCCTCGTTCCTTCCCTCCCTCCTCCTTTTACCTCCTCGGCCTCGTCCCTTCCCTCCCTCCTCCTTTTACCTCCTCGGCCTCGTCCCTTCCCTCCCTCCTCCTTTTACCTCCTCGGCCTCGGCCCTTCCCTCCCTCCTCCTTTTACCTCCTCGGCCTCGGCCCTTCCCTCCCTCCTCCTTTTACCTCCTCGGCCTCGTCCCTTCCCTCCCTCCTCCTTTTACCTCCTCGGCCTCGTCCCTTCCCTCCCTCCTCCTTTTACCTCCTCGGCCTCGTCCCTTCCCTCCCTCCTCCTTTTACCTCCTCGGCCTCGTCCCTTCCCTCCCTCCTCCTTTTACCTCCTCGGCCTCGTCCCTTCCCTCCCTCCTCCTTTTACCTCCTCGGCCTCGGCCCTTCCCTCCCTTCTCCTTTTACCACCTCGGCCTCGGACCTTCCCTCCGTCCTCCTTTTACGTCCTCGGCCTCGTCCCTTCCCTCCCTCCTCCCTTTACCTCCTTGGCCCTTCCCTCCCTCCTCCTTTTACCTCCTCGGCCTCGTCCCTTCCCTCCCTCCTCCTTTTACCTCTTCGGCCTCGTCCCTTCCTTCCCTCCTCCTTTTACCTCCTCGGCCTCGTCCCTTCCCTCCCTCCTCCTTTTACCTCTTCGGCCTCGGCCCTTCCCTCCCTCCTCCTTTTACCTCCTCGGCCTCGTTCCTTCCCTCCCTCCTCCCTTTACCTCCTCGGCCTCGGCCCTTCCCTCCCTCCTCCTTTTACCTCCTCGGCCTCGGCCCTTCCCTCCCTCCTCCTTTTACCTCCTCGGCCTCGTCCCTTCCCTCCCTCCTCCTTTTACCTCCTCGGCCTCGTCCCTTCCCTCCCTCCTCCTTTTACCTCTTCGGCCTCGGCCCTTCCCTCCCTCCTCCTTTTACCTCCTCGGCCTCGTCGCTTCCCTCCCTCCTCCTTTTACCTTCTCGGCCTCGGCCCTTCCCTCCCTCCTCCTTTTACCTCCTCGGCCTCGTCCCTTCCCTCCCTCCTCCTTTTACCTCCTCGGCCTCGTCCCTTCCCTCCCTCCTCGGCCTCGGCCCTTCCCTCCCTCCTCCTTTTACCTCCTCGGCCTCGTCCCTTCCCTCCCTCCTCCTTTTACCTCCTCGGCCTCGTCCCTTCCCTCCCTCCTCCTTTTACCTCCTCGGCCTCGTCCCTTCCCTCCCTCCTCCTTTTACCTCCTCGGCCTCGTCCCTTCCCTCCCTCCTCCTTTTACCTCCTCGGCCTCGTCCCTTCCCTCCCTCCTCCTTGTGCTCCTTCTCCGCTCCTCGCCGCGACTTCCCTTTTCCGAGAGTGACGGCCCGCAACATTTCCAGTCTGGCAGTGTCTCCAGATTTTACGCTCTGGCCCTCATTAACTGGAATTTGGCCGTCGGCTGTCAGTCGAATCCACAGTTAATTGAGGGCCAACACCTTCCCGGGCCAATTACTGGAAGTCGAGACGCAAAGCTGCTCTTCTTAGTGCGCCAAGCTTCTTTTAGCCGTTTCCAAGACGCGGCAGAATGTTGCCAATAGCGATACCAACGACATACAAAACTTAGCCGGGACTTACCAGGGACTCGGGGGCTCAGAGGCTTGAATTTTGTATTCCGGACGAGGTTTCGAATACAGGGTGACGCGTCCGAGGGGAAGCAATGCGCTTTTAACTGGTCCTCTTTCATAGCATTGAAAAAAAAATATATTTTTTTTTGCTTGTTTGTGTCTGTTTTTTTTTTTTTTTCTCCGCATCCTCATTCTCCCTTTCTCCCTTTCTCTCTTCTCTTTTCCTTACTACTTATTTTCTATTCGTCCGGCAATCTCCACCTCCCTTCTATTCATTATAGAAATTTAATATATATATATATATATATATATATATATATATATATATATATATATATATATATATATATATATATATATATATATACATATATATACATATTTATATATATACATATATATAAATATATTTATATATATATATATACATATATATACATATATATATATAGATATATATATATATATATATATATATATATATATATATATATATATATATATATATATACATATATATATATATATATATATATATGTGTGTGTATATATACATATATATATATCTACATTTATATATATATATATATATATATATATATATATATATATATATATAAAATAAGTATATCTGTATATATATATATATATATATATATATATATATATATATATATATATATATATATATATATATATATATATGTAAATATACATATACATATATATGTATATATATATACATATATATATATATATACATATATATACATATATATATATATATATATATATATATATATATATATATATATATATATATTCTCTCTCTTTAATATTGCATAATATCAAAAACATATAAACATTTTCGGCTTTTGATAAAAAGACCGTTAAATTCTGTGAATTCTCAAGAATCTCTTTGATGATAACAAATTACCATTATTATTATTTTCATCATTATTGTCATTACAGGTGATTATCACAGATGTTATCTTTAATGTATTATCGTTATAATTATCATTATTATTATTTCTATTATTACAATTACAATTATTTTTATTATTGTCATTATTATAACATTATTATGATTATTTTCATTATTGTCATTATTTTCATTAGTCATTATTTTAATTATTGCCATTATTATAACATTATAATAATTATTTTCATTATTGTCATTATTATAACATCACTACAATCATTAGTAGTAGTAGTAGTAGTAGTATTTTTATTATTATCATCATCATCATCATTATTAGTATTATCATCATTATCATTATAATTATAATAATTATCATTGTCATTATCATTATCATCATCACTATATTATCATTATCATTATTGTTTTCATTATTATCATTATCATTATTACTGCTATTATTATTAATATCATTATTGCAATTATCATTATCATTATTACTATTATTGCTATTATTGTTGTATTTGTTATTATTATCATAATAATTATTATTATTATTGTTAATACTATCATTATATATTATCTTTATTATTATCATTATTCCTTGTTCTGATTGTCATTGCTATTACTGTT
>NC_091565.1:15408553-15411053 GCF_042767895.1 Penaeus vannamei | reverse complement strand
CTCTCTCTCTCTCTCTCTCTCTCTCTCTCTCTCTCTCTCCCCCTCTCTCTCTCTCTCTCTCTCTCTCTCTCGCTCTCTCTCTCTCTCTCTCGCTCTCTCTCTCTCTCTCTCTCTCTCTCTCTAGGGATTCTCGTTCTCGTCTCTCTCTCTCTTTCTTTTTCTCGCGATTCTCTCTCTCTCTCTCTTTCTCTCTATCTCTCTCTCTAGCGATATTCGTTCTCGCCTCTCTCTCTCTTTCTCTGTCTCTCTCTCTCTCTCTAGCGATTCTCGTTCTCCTCTCTCTCTCTCTTTTTCTCGCGACTCTCTCTCTCTCTCTCTCTCTCTCTTTATAAATCTTAATCTAATCTTAATCTCTCTCTCTTTCTCTGTCTCTCTCTCTCTCTCTTTCTCTCTCTCTCTCTCTCTCTCTCTCTCTCTCTCTCTCTCTCTCTCTCTCTCTCTCTCTCTCTCACTCTCTCTCTCACTCTCACTCTCACTCTCACTCTCGCTCTCGCTCTCTCTATCTCTCTCTCTTCCCCCGGCGCAGGAGAAGAGGACGTAAGAGAAGGGTGAAAAACAAAGAACAATCTCCTCTTCTCTTATCCTTCTTCTTTAATGAGTCCCTGATCTTCGTGATATCTTGGTCCCTTCTTCGCCCCGTCTTCGCTAATCTTTTTCCTTAGTCCTCTGTTCATCATGGTCTTTGAAATTTTCTCTGATTTTTTTTTTTTTTTTTTTTTGAGAGGGGGGTTGGGGGTGGGTTCTGGTTGTTGATTTTCTCTCTCTTGATTTTTCTCTTTCTCTTTCTATCTATCTCAACTTGGTTTTATTAGTTTCCTTTTTTCATCTCTTTTTTTCTTTCATTTAGCTTTTCTTTTAACTAATTTTCGTTCGTTCATGCCCTCTCTCTCTCTCTCTCTCTTTCTCTCCCTCCTTCTCCTCCCTCCTTCCCTTTACTACTGCCCTTTCACCCTCCCTCCACACACCCTCTCTCTCCCTCCCTTCCTCCTTCCCTTTTTCCCTTTCCTCCCACCCACAAATTCGCTCTCCCTCCCTCAGTTCCTCCTCCCTCCCTCCCTCCCTCTCTCTCTCTCTCTCTCTCTCTCTCTCTCTCTCTCTCTCCCTCCTCTCTCTCTCTCTCCCTCTCTCCCTCCTCTCCCTCCTCTCTCTCTCTCTCTCCCTCCCTCCCTCCCTCCCCCTCTCTCTCTCACCCTCCCTCCCTCCCTCCCTCCTTCCCTCCGTCTCTCTCTCTCTCTTTTTTCTCTCCTCCTCTTCTCCTCTCATGCATCTCCCCTTTCCTTCCCTTCGGCCAGCAAGGAGGAGGAAGTACAGTCGTCGGCCGGAAGTTGACCGAACTAACTTCTCTCTCTGTTCCTCGACCCATCAGGGGGGGAGGGGGGGTGGTCGTCTTGGTCCTTATTGGGATATTTTTTCCTTTTCTCTTTTTCTATGTTATTGTTATTATTATTATTATTATTATTATTATTATTATTATCATTATTATTATCATTATTATTACCTTTTATTTAATTATGTCGTGTGTTATCGGTTATGAATTTAATGATGGATACATACACATACACACACACACACACACACATTTATATATATATATATATATATATATATATATATATATATATATATATATATATATATATATGTATGTATGTAAACAACTATGTGTGTCTCCATATTACAAGTAGGTAGATAAAACGAATGATAAATAAGGAAACAACGATCAACGACTGAAAAAGAAAACATAAAAAACAGTGAATGACTAAAACTTTTCTGTTTATCTTTTATGTTTTTCTTTATCCTCACTTCTTTTTTGTTTTGTTTTCGTTTTTTCTTTTTCTTTTTCGTCTTCTTTCTTGTCTGACTAAATTCTCTTTTATACTTCGTCTTCCTTCTGACTTCCTCCTTTTCAGTATTCTGTATTTTCTTTCTTCTACACTTTTTCTTTTTCTCCTCTTCTTGTATTTCTTCTCCCCCTTCCTCTCTTCCATTTTTTATTCTTACTCTTCCACTTTCTCCTTCCTTCTCCTCCTTCTATTCTCCTTCTTCGTTTTCCTTCTCCTCTTCTTCCTTCTTCTTCTTTATCTTCTTCTTCTTCTTCTTCTCCTCCTCCTTTTCCTCCTACTCCTCCTCCTCCTTCTTCTTCTTCATCATCATCTTCTTCTCCTCCTCCTCCTCCTCCTCCTCTTTCTTCTTTTCCTTGTACTCACTTTTCTCATCCCTTCTCTCCTACCTTAGCCTTCACCTCTTTCCCCTCTCTCCCCTCCATTTCTTCCTCCCCCTCCTCTTTCTCTTCATTCCCCTCCTCCACTTACCTCTCCCCATTGTTTTCCTCTCCCTTTCTCTCATCTTATTTCATTCCTCCCTGTCCTTCTTCTTCCATTTCTTCCGCCTCCACTTCTTCGGTAAATGACCCGGCACGACCTCAAGTGTTGCACCTGTAGGTCAGAGGTCAGGTGGCGTGACGACCTCATTTTTGCAGTCATTAGAGGCGACGGAGGAA
>NC_091565.1:15378553-15393553 GCF_042767895.1 Penaeus vannamei | reverse complement strand
ACCCCCCACAACGAGCTTCCAAGAACGAGCTCCCTGCCACGTGCCCGCAGCCCTCTCCCTCTTTCCCCTCTGTTTATGCCCTCCATCCTCCCTCCCTCTCCCCTCTTCCCTCCTTCCTCCTCACTTCCTCTCCACTATTTCCTCCACTTCCCTTTCCCACCGTATTTATCTCCTCCTTAATGATTGATGTGATAATGTTCCTTTGTTTTGTTGTCTTGATTTCTCTTCTCTTCTCTTCTTCTGGAATTCGAGGCCAAAGACGTGTGTTAGTCATGTCATGGGTGGGGGTTTGTGGGGGAGGGGGAGGGGGTGTTGTAACAGGAATGAGAAAGTGATGGTGATGATAATGATTATGAGAATGATGAGGATAATGAGGATGGCCACTACTTCTACTACTACTGCTACTCCTTCTACTGCTACTATTACTACTACTACTACTACTACATATACTGCAACTACTACTAAATTACAATTACTGTTTATAGTACAACGTCTTCTACTACTATTACTACTTCTACTACTACTATAATTACAATTACTACTACTACTTTACTACTTCTACTTCTACTACTACTAATACTACCACTGCTACACCTACTATTGCTTTACTACTGCAACTACTACTAATACATCTACTACTACTATTACTTTACAATTACTACTATTTTTACTACTGCTATTACCTCTACTACTGCCTTGATACTACTACTTCTACTACAACTATTACTACTACAATTACTATTATTGCCACTGATAATTCTACTACTATCACTACTGGTACTTATATCACAACTACTACAACTATTACTACACATGAAAATTATAATATAATCTCCATATAGATAGTAATAAAAGTAATGATCATCTTTTTATTATTATTTTGATATCGTCATGGCAGTAGTAATAATAGCAATAGCGATAGTAATAGCATGATAAGGAATAAAATATCATTCACCCTACTATCATCATTGCTATTATCATCACTAACATTATCAATTATAATATCGTCATCATCGTTATCATTGCAATTATCATTATAAATATGATCACCAGCAGCATGATATCATCGCTATCATCATCATCATTATCATCATTATCAATATTATTAATATTATCATCCATCTCTTAATTATTATCTATAATTCATTAATGCTATCCCCATTATCAACATTACCAATATTACATTTTATCAATAAAAAAAACGGAACTAACTTTTTTCTTTTCATATTGAAGTTCTCGTTTTCCTTTGAAAGCGCTTTATTTCCTGCAACTTTATCATGTCGACCTCGAAAACACAGCTGACTCATCGCTCCTGCTTTTGGGATCTCCTCGACAACAGTGTGTCTTTCTTTGTCTGTCTGTTTCTTTCCTTCTGTTTGCGTGTGTGGTCTCACTGTCTGTGTTAAGCTTCGATGGTTTGTTTGTCTTTCTCTTTTTCTCTCTGTTTCTGGTTCTTTATCTTTCTCTATCTCTGTCTGTCTGTCTGTTTGTCTGTCTGTCTGTCTGTCTGGATCGCTCTCTCTCTCTCTCTCTCTCTCTCTCTCTCTCTCTCTCTCTCTCTCTCTCTCTCTCTATCTATCTATCTATCTATCTATCTATCTATCTATCTATCTATCTATCTATCTCCCCACTTCTATCCATTTTCGTCCAACGGAATACACGAACAAGGACTCAGAAGATAACGAAGGTAGAGATAAGATCGAGAGAGTGTATTATCGCAAGCTGCAGGAACAGACACGTGGGATGCATGCAGACACGCCACCGCCAAAATACGCACATACGTGTAAGCAAGCACCATAATCAATACAGTCATGAAGGTCTGAGAGGTGCACAGCCTGGGGAGGGTCGGCGCCGCAGTCTCTCTGGCGCCAGGCTCCCGTGCCATCCCCTTTACTGCTGGTGCCACGATCACAGGCCAGTGCCACCTCTGCTGCTCCTCCTGCTACTGGCCTGCTGGCACTATCCCCTTTACTCCCGATGCCAGCAATTATTTCATACTTACTACACGCCGAGCCACTGAAACCACTCTCCGGAGCCGGTAGCTGCTGCCTCGGGGAGAACACTCGCCCACGACCACCTACGACCACCCACGCATCAACCCCCTCCCCTCCCCCCCACACCCCCGACTCAACCTTTCCCCTCCCCCCACACACGCCCTCCTCCTCCCCCCCCTTCCTCTTCCTTTAATCAGATTTGTTATGGTTTGCCCCGCTAAGGCAACGACGACCACAGCCTCCTATGACCCCAAGATCTCTCGCACTCAAGAATTTCAAGTCTTTGCTTCTGGGAAACGAGATTCTGTGTTCTTTCTTTTTTTTTTCTTTTTTTTCCTTTCCCTTTTCCCTTTTCGGTCTTTTTGCCACTTCTCTTTCGTGGTTTCTGATTGCTACTGCTGGTCGTGGTGCTGGCAGAGGGTTTGTATTACTGGTTATTGTAAATTTTGTGATTTTACATTGAGACTTTTAGAATTTTCATTGACGGTAGGACCATTTCTCGTTATTGTAATCACTGCTGTATTGTCATTGTTATCATCATTATTATTATTATCATCATTATCATTATTATTACTATTATTAGCATTATTATTATCATTATCATTATTATTATTATTATTATTATCATTATTATTATTATTATTATTATCATCATCATTATTATAATTTTATTACCATTATTATTATTATTATTATTATTATTATTATTATTATTATTATTATTATCATTATTATTATTATTATTATTATTACTATTACTATCGTTATTATCATTATTATTATTATTATTGCCAATATTATTGTTATTGTTATTATCATATTTATTATTACTATTATTATTATTATTATCATTATTATTATTATTATTATTATTATTATCATTATTATTATTATTATTATTATTATTATTATTATTATTATTATTATTATTATTATTATTATTATTATTATTATTATTATTATTATTATTATTACTATTATTATTATTATTATTATTATTATTATTATTATTATTATCATTATTATCATTATTATCATTATCATCATTTTTATCATAATAAAATAATACTTTATATTATAATATAATATCATAATAATAGTGATAATAGTATCATATTATAATGTAATATTATAATAATATTATTATATTATGATAAAATGTTATTATTACTGTTACTATTATTATTATCATTATCCTTATCATTATTACTATTATTATTATTATTATTATTATTATTATTATTATTATTATTATTATTATTATTATTATTATTATCATTATTATTATTATTATCATCATTGTTATTGTTATTATTGTTATTATTATCATCATTATTATTATTATTGTTATTATTATTATTATTATTATTATTATCATTATCATGATCATTATTATTCTAGCTATTATTTTTATTATCATCATCATTATCATTATTATAAGTAATATCATTATCATTATCATAAGTAATATCATTATTATTAGTAGTAGTACTATCATTATCATCATTATATTCATCCTTATGATTGTTACTATCATTATTATCATAATTATTATCATCATTATTTTCATTATAAGTATTATCATCATTATCATTATTTTTATCATTATTATTATAATTATTATCATTATTATTATCATTATAAGTATTACCATCATTATCATTATTTTATCATTATTATCATTATTGCTATTATTGTTGTTATTATAATCATCCATTATTATGATTATTACCATTATCATATCTATCATTATTACTATTACTATCGCTATTAACATTTTCATTATTATTATTATCATTATTATTATTACTATATTTATCATTATCATAACTATCTTTATTATTATTATCACTATCACTATTATTATCATTATTATAATTATTACTCTTATCATTATCATTATTATTATCATTATTATCATTATCATCACCATTATTATCATTATCATTATTATCATCATCAGAAAATTAACAATATTAATGACAATAAGAATTATTACTATTCTTACTATTTAAATTATACATTATAACCATAATTATTATTTTTGGTATCATTTTGACTATTATAATCATTATCATTATAAATATCATTATTACTAGTATAATCACTATAAACGGTACTATTATCATAATTATTACTATCATTATTATCATTATCGCAATTGTTATCATTATCAGCATTATAATCATTAGCATCACTACTATCATCATTATCATTGTTATTATTATCATTCTCATTACCATTGCTACTATAATTATTGTTATCATGGTGATAACAATGATAGAAACAATAGCAGTTATAATGATGATAATCATGATAGAAATAACAGCAACAATAGTAGTAATAATATTGATAATAATGATTTTAATGCTGCTGATGATGGCGATAGTAATGATAACATAGTAAAGATGATTATCATAATAATGATGATGTTAACAATAGAAATAGTAATAGTAACTACAACAACAGGAATCATAATAACCGTAATAATAACAATTAAGATAATGATGATGAAAATAATGATAATGATCATAATGATAACAATGATAATAATAACTGCAATGATGGTGATAATATTGGTAACATCAATAATATTATGAAAAACAATAGTGAAAATGATAATGATAATGGTAATGACAACAACAACATTGATAATAATAATGATAATAATAATAATGAAAATATCATTACTATCATTATCATTATTAGTAATTATTATTATTATTAACATTATTATTATCATCATCATCATCATCATCATAATTTATATTATCATTATTGTTATTATTCAACTAAAGATGATAACATAAATGATAATAATGATACTGATAATGACATTGATAATAGTAAATACAATGATGATAGTGATAACAGCAACAAGAACAACAATGATAATAATAAAAATAATGATGATAACGATAATGATCATAATGATTACGATGATAATCCTCATGATATCTACTTTCTGTTTTCAGCTTTAAACAGAGGTAGACTAGATACAAAATTTAAAACGATACAGCAGAGCATTTGAACTCACAGGAAGCACAGTACATGAAATCTGCATTTTGTACTTTAGAGGAAACTTCTTGTACAATAACACATTTTTTGTACATCGAGGGAACGTTGTGTGCAGAGGCAGTTTGTACACCGAGAGAAGTCACTGAGCAACCTATGATTTCAAACTTCTTTAAGCTGCATCCGTTATCGAGACTGGCACTTCTCCAACTCTTTACTCTCTCTCTCTCTCTCTCTCTCTCTCTCTCTCTCTCTCTCTCTCTCTCTCTCTCTCTCTCTCTCTCTCTCTCTCTCTCTCTCTCTCTCTCTCGTTTGATTTTGCTCTCTCTCTCTCTCTCTCTCTCTCTCTCTCTCTCTCTCTCTCTCTCTCTCTCTCTCTCTCTCTCTCTCTCTCTCTCTCTCTCTCTTCTCTCTCTCTCTCTCTCTCTCTCTCTCTCTCTCTCTCTCTCTCTCTCTCTCTCTCTCTCTCTCTCTCTCGCTATTTCGCTCTCTCTCGTTTTTTGTTCTTTCTCAGTTTTGCTCTCTCTCTCTCTCTCTCTCTCTCTCTCTCTCTCTCTCTCTCTCTCTCTCTCTCTCTCTCTCTCTCTCTCTCTCTCTCTCTCCCTCCCTCTTCCCTCCCTCCCTCCCTCCCTCCTTCCCACGCCTCCTCTCCCCGCCTCCTTCCCTCCCTCCCTCCTTCCCTCCCTCCCTCCTTCCCTCCCTCCCTCTCTCCCTCCACCCCCCCCTTTCTCTCTCTCTCTCCTCCAGCTTCCAACCCTCCGGCCTCGCCATTGCTATTCCTGCGTGACACTATTTGGCCCTCCCAGGCACTCTCGGCCTCCTCGCGTGGTATATGCGGCCCTCCACCACATAGGTCCAGCTTTTACAACATGCTGGACGCCCTATCCGCCCTATCCGACCCCCCCCCCCCTCGCCCCCTTCCTTTCGGCTCTCCCCTCGCACTTTTTGACTCTCCCCTCACCCTCCTTCCTCCTAACTCTCTCCTGTGCTTCCTTTCTTTTCCCTCTTCTTCTTTCCTTTCCTTTTGCCTCTCTCGTCGTCCTACTTTTCTTCTGCCTCTTCTCTGACTCCTTTCTTGTGCCCTCCCTTCTTCCTCGTGCTTTCTCCTCATTCTCTTTGCCTCTGGCTCTTCCTCACTCTCATTTCTTCTCGCCTCTTCCCTCAGCCTCCTTTTCTCTCGCCTCTCCCCTCTTCCTCATCCCTACTCCTCACCTACCTTCCTTCTCACTTCTCCGTTTTTCCTCCTTTCTTCTCGCCTCTCCCTTCACCCTCCTTTCCTCTCCTCACCTCCTTCCTTTTCGCCTCTCCTCTCACCCTCCTTCCTTCTGCCTCTCCCCTCACCCTGTTTTCCTCTCCTCACCTACCTTCCTTCTCGCTTCTCCGTTCTTCCTCCTTTCTTCTCGCCTCTCCCCTCACCCTCTTTACCTCCCCTCATCTCCTTCCTTCTCGCCTCTGCCTCTCCCCTCACTCTCTCCTCCCTCTTTTTTTATGGGCCGGTGTTGAGCTTTGCGGCACCGTGCCACCTTTAAAGTCCCGACACCGACTCCTGTGGCACTGCGGTATATACTCTTATGGCACCATCATGGCTCTTCATGGCTGATCATTCCTCTCTCCTGCTCCCACTTCCCCTCTCCTCCTCTTCCCCTCTCGTCCCCTCTCCTCCTCTTTCCCTTTCCTCCTCTTCCCCTCATCTCCCCTTCCCCTCTCCCCCCCTCTCCTCCTCTTCCCCTGTCCTCCTTCTCCCCTCTCCTCCTCTTCCTTTTCCTCCCCATCCCCTCTCCTCCTCTTCCCCTCTCCTCCCCTTCCTCTCTCCTGCCCTGTCCTCCTCCTCCCCTCTCCTCCTCTTCCCCTCATCTTCCTACTCCATATCTCCAGGGCAAATCATCCTCGGCGTGGATATAGAACACCTGCTTTTATGACATCCTGTTTTGGGTTTGATAATTGCGATTTTTCAACGTCCTTGCAACAGGGAACAGAGGAGCGTGTTATTTCGACTGCAACAAATCCGTAAATATATGTCATTTGAGGATCTCATTATAAGAAATACGAATGATAACGATGGAAGAAGAAAAGAAATGGTGAGGAGTAAAGTAAAAAAGGAAATAGGAATTATGATAACAAGAAGGGATAACACATGAAGTAGAATAACAACGATTAATGAAACACGTTACGTTATAAGAAAAAAAAATGAGAATAATATGAGATCAAGAAGGATTTTGAAACTAGATTCATATTAAAAGACATTTTTTATTATAATGGTGATAATTGTGATAATAATGATAATGATGATAATGATAATCATTATTATTATTATTATTATTATTACTATGATTATTAGTAGTATTGTTTTTATCATTATTAATATTATTATTATTATTATCATCATTACCATTACCATTCTCATTATCATTATCATTACTATTATTACAAAAAAATATCATCGTCCTCATCCTCATCTCCATTACCATCATCATCATCATGATAATAACAATGATAATGATAATAATAATAACAATAACAATCCTGATAATAATGACGATAGTATCAATAATGGTAATGATGATAATCACAACAAGACGAAAGAATAAGATACAAATAACAACAATACTCAGCATCAAGACTAACATCAGAGCAGCATCAATGATAACAACAACGATAACACCAATGGCAGATAAAGATAAGAATATTCTGACATTAATTTTATCGTTATCACCAAAATAACATTAAGTGTTCTTTGCCACAAGCAACCAATTATCTTTATAGTCAAAACATGGATTACAGAGGGAGAGGGGGAGGGGATGAGGGGATGAGGGGAAGGGGGAGGGGATGAGGGGAAGGGGGAGGGGATGAGGGGAAGAGGGAAAGGATGAAGGGAAGGAGGAGAGGGAGGGGTGCAGGAGAGGGAGAAGGGGAGGGGGTATTGGAAAGGGAAAGGGGGAAAGGGGAGGGGGAGGGAAAGGGGGGAGAGAGGGGAAAGAAGAGAGGGGGAAGGGAGGAGGAGAAAGGGGAAGGGGAGAAAGGGATGAGGGGGAGATGGGAGGGAAAGAGGGGACTGAGAGAGAGAGAGAGGGATGGGGATAGGGGAATGGAGAAAGGGAAGAGGGTGAAAAGAGATTGAGGGAAAGGGAAGAAAGGAGAGGAAGAGAAGGATAAAAGGAGAAAGAAAGATGAGGAGAGGGAAAGACGAGAAAATGAGGATCGGTTGGTAGAGGAAGAAAGAGAGGAGAATGAGGGAGAAGAGGGAAGAGAGGAGGAGGAACAAAGATAAGGGTAGATGAAGAGAGAGAGAAAAGAGGAGGCAAAAAGGTAAGAAGGGAAGAAGGGAAGAGAGTGAGAGAGATAGAAAGATAGAGAAAGAAAGAAAGAGAGAGAGAGAGAGAGAGAGAGAGAGAGAGAGAGAGAGAGAGAGAGAGAGAGAGAGAGAGAGAGAGAGAGAGAGAGAGAGAGAGAAGAAAGAGTTTGTGGGAAAAGAGGGAAGAAAAGCTAAAAAGATAAAAGAAAATCAACGAAAAATATAAGAATACGAAAACAATTCCCGAAACACGCACTTTTTTTTCTTCTTTTTTATTGCAAGGCAAATTCACAAGAAAATGCACAGAGAATTTGCAAAGAGAAATGTAGAGATCCAGGAGACAAATGAAGAAGGGTTTTGCAATAATTTGTCGTATCTGTTTGTTTATCAATCTGTTTATTTGAAATGAATTTTTCCTTTGCCCTTATGTCCATATTTTATTCTGTTCGTCTTTTCATCCATTCGTTTATTTTATCTTATTATTTTTTTCATCGATCAATTTGACTTTGCTATTTAACTTTTTTTCCCATTTTTCTGTTTCTGCTATTGCCTTTTTTCGCAATTTCTCTTCTCTCTCCTTTTTTCTAATCTTCCTTTCCTTCTGTCCTTCTTATACTTCTCTCTCTCCTTTTGTTTTTGCCTCTTCTTTTTTTCCCTTTCTCCGTTTCTTGTTCTTCTCAACTCCCCTTCTTCCCTTTCCTGTCATTTCCATCTTTCATCCGATTTATCTCTCTCTTTTTCTCCCATTATCTTTATCAGTTTCCTAATATCTTACCTTCTCTTCTCGTTGTTTCTTCTTTTCTGTCTTCTCCCCTTGTTCATCTGTCTCCTCTTCTATCTTTTCCTCGTCTTCCTTCCTCTGCTATTCCTCTTCTCTTCTCCCTCCTTCAGTCCTACACTTTCTCCTTATCATCCTCTTCCATTTTCTCCTCCTCTTTCTCTTTATCTTCTCCTCCCCTCCTCCTCCTCCTCTTTCTCTTTATCTTCTGCTCCCCTCCTCCTCCTCTTCTGCTTCATCTCTCTCCTCCTCCTCCCATTACTCCATGTCCTCTTCTTGTTTCTCTCTCCTCGTCCTCCTCTTCCTCCTCCTTTGTCAACCTCCTCCTCGTTCCCCGCTCTCATTCCCTATTAATTATCTATCTGTCTCCCTTAAAACCCCCTCCCCCCTCCCCTCTACCTTATAGTCCTCGTCCTCCCCCTCCCTCAGTTCCCTAGCCCCTCCTCCTCCCAGCCCCATAGCCCCCTCCTCCTTCTCTCCAATCCCCATCCCCCTCCTCTCTCTCCCTGTCCCTCAGTCCCCTAGACCCCTCCCTGTCCCTCAGTCCCCTAGCCCCCTCCTTCCCCTCCCTATCCCCTAGCCACCTCCTTCCCCTTCCTATCCCCTAGCCCCCTCCTCCTCCTCCTCTATCAGTTCTCTAGCCCCTCTCCCTCCTCCCTCTCCTCCCCTCCTCCCCTCCCATTCCCCTAGCCCCCTCCTCCCCCTCCCTGTCCCTCAGTCCCCCTAGCCCCCCCTAGCCCCCTCCTCCTCCTCCTCTATCAGTTCTCTAGCCCCTCTCCCCTCCTCCCTCTCCCTCAGTCCCCCTAGCCCCCTCCTCCCCCTCCCAGTCCCCCTAGCCCCCGCCTCCCCTCCCTGTCCCTCAGTCCCCTAGCCCCCTCCTTCCCCCTCCTTCCCCTCCCTGTCCCCTAGCCCCCTCCTCCTCCTCTATCAGTCCCCTAGCCCCTCTCCCCTCCTCCCTCTCCTCAGTCCCCTAGCCCCTCCTCCCTCCCAGTCCCCTAGCCCCCTCCTCCCCCTCCTGTCCCTCAGTCCCCTAGCCCCCTCCTTCCTCTCCCTATCCCCTAGCCCCTCCTTCCCCTTCCCTATCCCCCTAGCCCCCTCCTCCTCCTCCTCTATCAGTTCTCTAGCCCCTCTCCCCTCCTCCCTCTCCCTCAGTCCCCCTAGCCCCTCCTCTCCCTCCTCCCTCTCCCTCAGTCCCCTAGCCCCCTCCTCCTCCCTGTCCCCCGCCTCCCTCAACCCCTTCCGCCCTGTCCCCTAGCCTCCCCACTCCCTCAATCCCCCTAGTCCCTCCTCCCTCAGTCCCCTGTCCTTAGCCCCCCTATCCCGGAATCCCAGCCAGCCCGCATCGCCTTCCAGTCAACACCATTGGTTCCCATTCCCGTTCTCATTATCATCTCCGTTAGGTTCTCGAAACATCCAATGAAGGTGTTATTTGTCTTTTATTTGTTTGGTTTTGCTTTTTTGTTTTGATTTCGTGTTGTTGTTGTTGCTGTTTTTTTCGATTCGGTTTGTTTTTTTGGTTTATGTGTCTGAAAAAATAATACATTTCTCTTTCTTTTTTTTCTTTTTTTCTCTGTCTTTCTCTAACTCTCACTTTCTCTCTCTCTCTCTCTCGTGAGTGCGTGTGTGACCACCTGCAGTGAAATACTTACAAATAATGTTATAACTAAATATACACGACACAATACGAATTTGCACATGGCACTTATATGCGTTTACATGTGACACAATGAAAATTTATACATGACACAAGAAGCATTTGCACATGTCAATATAAGCGTTTATACATGACACAAAACGCATTCGCACACGACACAGTAGGTATCCACACACGCACACACACACACACACACACACACACACACACACACACACACACACACACACAAAACGAACGACACAGCAAGCATCCACGACACAAAAGGAATTCACACACGAAGCAAAGTATCCACACACGACACAAACCGAACTCACACACGACACAACAACCATTCACCCGCACACGCCCTCACCCGCAACCCGTACTTTTAACCCATCACCACAATAAGTATTTGCAAAGCCGCGAAATGTGAATAGATACAATGAAACCCAATTTAGGCGCTGGTGAATGACACGCAAAAACCGCCCCCATCCATTCTGATTTGCTCTGATATGCAATGTTGATTCATCTCCCGTTAATCTCATTTTGCAAGCGATTCTGACGCAACGACCTTCCGGGTTAACGACCTTTCCCCCCAGACGACCTGCTGTTATTATTAAGCGTGTGGTCCTTGGTCAGAATCTGGTGGATTGAGAGTAAATGCATAGATGGATGGATTGATGGATAGATGAATAGGTCGATAGATGAATAGATAGATAGATAGATTCATTCATTTAGTGATTGATTGATTAATAGAGCAATGGATAAAGATATATACGTAATATATATATATATATATATATATATATATATATATATATATGAATATACATATATATGTATATATATATACATACATATATGTATGTATGTATGTATATATATACACATAGATAGATAGATCGACAAATAGATAGATAAACAGACAGACAAATAAAAAGATAAATAAATAAACACACAGATGAATAGATAAACACATCGGTTAATACACTTAACAGATGAATAAATGAATAAAAACTTCCATAATGTTATATGTATATTTTCTGAGGACTGGGATAAGTGGAAGACTGTACTAGTTTTACGTTTCTAGTCTATCTGCATCTCTCTCTCTCTCTCTATTTCTCTCTCTCTCTCTCTCTCTCTCTCTCTCTCTCTCTCTCTCTCTCTCTCTCTCTCTCTCTCTCTCTCTCTCTCTCTCTCACTAACTCTGTGTGCGCGCGCGTGTGTGTGTGTGTCTCTCCCCTCTCTTTCACTATGCGTCTATTTGTCTGTCTATCTATCTTACTCTCTCATTCTCTTTTTCTATCTCTTTCCTTCTGTCAACCCATATCTAACGCAATGGAAAAATGAATTAAAACAACAACCAAAAATAGCAACGTACGAAAGAGAAAAGAAGAAAATCGAGCAAAAAACGATAGAAAATCTGACGCGAAGCCCAAATCGCCGTGCAGGGTTTCGAACACGCTTGAACGACCAGTAACAACAGCAACACTTTTTCACGATTTGAGATTTTTTTTTTTTTTTTTTTTTTTTTTTTTGCGTTAGACCTTTTTCTTTGCCTTTCTGTTCCTGGTAATGATTATGATGATTATGGTAACAAAAGTAATAATGATGATAATGATGGTAATAATAACAATGATAAAAATAATAATAATAATGATAATAGTAATAATAATGACAGTGATAATGATAACAGTATTAATGATAATAATGGCAATAATGATAATAAAAATGATAATGATAATAATCATAATAATAATAATAATGTTAACATAATAACTTTAATGATAAGTTACAATGATGATAATAATGATAATGATAATAATGATAATGATAATAATGATAATGATAATAATGATAATGATAATAACAATAATAATAATAATAATAATAATAATAATAATAATAATGATAATAATAATAATAATAATAATGATAATAATAATAATAATAATAATAATAATAATAATAATAATAATAATGATAACAATAATAATAATAATAAAAACAATAATAATAATAATAATAATAATAATAATAATAATAATAATAATAATGATGATGATAATAATATTAATAAAATAATGATCGTAATAACTATGTTGCTGACTGTCGATATCATTATCATCATCACTGTACCCACATCTTAAACCAATCATAATGACAATGCCAAAGAAAGTAAAACTAAGAAACCACTCGCTAACCCCACTACGGATCATCATCATCATTATCCCTATCATCACCATCATCATCATCAGTAAATACCATCCCAGTTTATACACCTAACGATCAAACAGCGATGATGACAAAAGCCACAAGAAATGAAGAAATCAGTTCAAATCACTCGACAGCCAGTTTTCGGGTCCGAGTTCGGCAGTTTGTTACAAATGGCTGTCATTAACATAGCTTGAGTAACGGTCGGTGCGTCTGTCTCGGGTTTGGCAGAACAGGGTCGGGTTGTCTGGGTCTTGGAGGTCTCGGGGCCCGTGTCTTTGAAGGGGAGGATGGGATGTCTCGTTTCTTTTTATTTTTGTGTGTTTCTGTCTGTTTGTTCTTTCTTGCTCTGTTTGTTTGGCTGTTTCTGTCTGATTCTCTCTCTCTCTCTCTCTCTCTCTCTCTCTCTCTCTCTCTCTCTCTCTCTCTCTCTCTCTCTCTCTCTCTATCTATCTATCTATCTATCTATCTATATATCTATCTATGTCGCTGCATTCTGTCTTTTTTTGCTTCTATCCTTTTCTCTTTTTTATTCTTTGTCTATCCCTCTCTCCCTCTGTATTTTTATCTATTTCATTCTTTGTCTTTCTAATGTTGAATGTCTCTCTCTCTTATCATCGCCTCTCTGAATGTCACAGATTATGATGATGGTAATATCAATAATGAATAAAGACGATAATAGTGATGATGCCGATAATAATGTAATAATAGTAATAATAATAGTTATAATAGGTATAATAATAATCATTATAACAATAATAATAATAATAATCATGATAATAGTAACAATAATGATAGTCATATTAATAATAATAATAATAATAATAATAATGATAATAGCAATAATAATGATAACGACGATAATATTTATAAGTGTCATAATAATGATGATGAGAATAGTAACAATACTCCTACGGATAACAATATTAACAATAACAAGGATAATAATAATAACAATGATATTAATAACGTAATTACAACAATAACAATGATAATTATGATAACAATAATCATATTATAATAACAATGGTGATAATAACAATAATGATAATTATAACACTACAACAAAACATTAACAATAATAAAAATAACTACAACATCAGCAACAACCCTAAAGAGCGTGTTATTAGCAAGGCATCCGGCGGGCAGCTTCCTTCGAGCATCAGGGTCACTACCCCCCCCCCATCCCTTATTGACTCGCTGGGGCGTTTGTCGGCAATTGCCACCGCAATCGTCCCTGCCCCTCTCCCCCTCCCCCTATTCCCTTGGCTCCCCATCGCCATCTTCCTTCCTCCTCCCTCCCCCTCCCATCTTCTCCCCTTCCCCCTTCTTCTAGCTACCCTCTCGTCCTCTTCCTCCCTTCTCCCATCTTCTTCTCCCCTTCCCTCCTTCTCTTAGCTACCCCTTCCCCCTTCTAGCTCCCCCTCGTCCTCTTCCTCCCTCCTCCATTTCCCCTCTCACCTCCTCCTATCTTCCCATCGTCCTCTTACTCCCTCCTCCCTTCCCTTCTCACCTCCCACCCTTCCCCTCTTCTCCTATCTCCCCATCGCCATCTTCCTTCCTCCTCCCTTCCCTTCTCACCTCCCCCCCTTCCCCTCTTCTCCTATCTCCCCATCGCCCTCATCCTCTCTCCTCCCTCCCTCCCCCCCTCCTCCTAGCTCCCCCTCGCCCCCTTCTCGGCCCGTACTACTTCCTATTATTACGGTCTAATGCATTTTCGCTCGCCGGTCCACTCTTGCAAGGACCCCCTCGCTGTCAGCCACTAGTGCTTGGCCGACAAAATACACTTGACGGTTACGAGCCTGTGAGCCTTCTGATTTCTACGGACCTATGATCTTTCTTTTTTTTTCTTGATCTTGTTAGTAGCATTTGTGTGTGTGTGTGTGTGTACGTGTGTGCGTGCGTGTGTGTGTGTGTGTGTGGGTGTGTGGGTGTGTGTGTTTGTGTGTGTGTGTTTGTGTGTGTGTGTGTGTTTGTGTGTGTGTGTGTTTGGGTGTGTGTGTTTGGGTGTGTGTGTGTTTGTGAGTGTGTGTTTCTGTGTGTGTGTTTGTGTGTGTGTGTGTGTGTGTGT
>NC_091565.1:15371053-15373553 GCF_042767895.1 Penaeus vannamei | reverse complement strand
CCTTTCCCCCCTCCCCATCTCCTCTTCCCCCCCTCCCTCTTCCCCTTTACCCCCTCTCTCCCCTCTCCCCTCATCCCCCCTCTCCCCTCACCCCCCTCTCTCCTCCAAAGCCTGCAATAACGACCGAACAAGCACTCCGTCACAAACAAGCAATCGGGCCCGCAATATCCATTATAGCCAGGTGGCCGTTAACAACTCGATGATGAGACGGAAGCCGGTCCTCTTTCGCACTCTAGAATTAATTACGATCAAGTCAACGGCCCCAAAATGGCTTGTAACTTGTATGTGCGCCTTGTGGTTCTCGAGAGGGATGTGACGCGGGGGTCGTGTGTGCGTGCGTGTGTGGATGTGTGTCTGTGTGGGGGGGGGGGCGGTTGTGTGTGTGTGGGTTTGGGTGTGTGTGGGTAGGTGTGTTTGTTTGTGTATCTGTGCGTGCGCGTGTGTGTGTGTGTATGTGTGGGTGGGTGGGTGTGCGTGTGGGTTGTGTTGGTCTGTGTGTGTGTGTGTGTGTGTGTTTGTGTGTGTGTATGTGTGTGTGTGTGTGTGCCTTTCCCTTTTCTCTTTGCCTTTCTCTCGTTATTTTTTTTTCTCTCTTTTTATTGCATCTCCCTCCTCTCACTCTCTCCCTTCTACCATTTTCTCTCTCCTTTCTCCTCTCAAGGGATAGGGAAAAAGGAGAGAAATAGAAAGAGAAAGAAAAAAAAGGAAGGAACGTACAGACAAACAGAGAGAAAGAATAGAGGGAAAAGAGACAATAAGAGGAGAAGACACACCAAGGAAGAAGAGGAAAAAAGAAAAAAGAAAAAAAAACAGAAAACGGAAAGAGGCGAGCAACAAGCCAAACGGAAAGGGAAAAGTGAGGAAGGGTTAATAAAACAAACGAAACTTGGTGGAAGGAAAAAGACAAGAGAGGAGAAAGGAAAAAGGGACGTGCGTGTGTGTGTGTGTGTGTGTTTGTTTGTGTGTTTGTGTGCGTGTGTGTGTGTGTGTGTTTGTGTGCGTGTGTGTGTGTGTGTGTGTGTGTGAATGAGTTTGAGTGTGTGGTGGGGTAATGAAGAAGAGAGCGAGAAAGAGAGAGAAAGAAAATAAGACAGAAAGAGAAAGATAAAGAGTGACATAGAAGGAGAGAGAAAGAGAAAAAAAAAATAAGACAAAGAGAGAACGAACGATAGGAAGAGAGAGAAAGCTAGAAAGGGAAAGAAAGATGGAAGGAGAGAGAGAACGAGAGAAAAAGAAAGAGAAATTTAGAAAGCGAGAGAAAGAGAGAGAGAGAGAGATAGACAGAGAGAGGAGGGCGAGGAGACAATTCTACGGGTGAGGAATACTCAATGTACATGGTGCTTAGAACATTCTAGGGCAAGTGAGGGGTGAGGGGTGAGGGGAGGGCTGTAAGGGAAGAGGGGAGGGAAAGGGCAGGGGCAGTAGGGGGGATGAGGGGAGGCCAGGGTTTGGAAGAGGGGTAGGGAGAGAGGAGGGAGGAATATGAGGATGGGGAGAGGGTAGGGAGGGGAGGAAGGGGAAGGGGGGGGGGCAGGGAGAACGTTGGGTTATATACGCAGCTTTGTTAATTGTTCCCTCTACGCTGAGGCTATTTGGTTATCAGGACACTTTTGGGGAGCTATATTTTTTACCGCCTCTCTCTCTCTCTCTCTCTCTCTCTCTCTCTCTCTCTCTCTCTCTCTCTCTCTCTCTCTCTCTCTCTCTCTCTCTCTCTCTCCCTCCCACCTCTCTCTCTGTCCCACCTCTCTCCCTCGCCTCCCTCCCTCTCTCCCCTCCCCCCCTCTCTCCCTCCCCACTCCCCCCTCTCTCTTTCTCTTTCTCTCTCTCTCCCTCCCCACTCCCCCCTCTCTCTTTCTCTCTCTCTCTCTCTCACTTTTTCCATTCCTTTTTTCCGGTTCATGCGCACTGACTATTATGGATCCCTTCATTTTCCTTTCCTTTTTTCGACATTTTCTGTGTATGGGAACGCGGAGGATTTCGAAGGGTTGGGGGGGGAGGGGGGAGGGGGGAGGTGGAGGAAGAGGGGGGAGGGGTGGGGGATAGGGATGTAGGCGTTAGGACGAAGTTGGGGTTAAGAGAGAGAGAGAGAGAAGAGAAAGGGAGGAGGGAGGGAGGAGAGAGAGAGAGAGAGAGAGAGAGAGAGAGAGAGAGAGAGAGAGAGAGAGAGAGAGAGAGAGAGAGAGAGAGAGAGAGAGAGAGAAAGGCAGGGAGGGAAAGAGAGAGAGAGAGAGACGGGGAAAGGAGGGAGGGAAGGAGAGAGAAAGAGAGAAAGAGGGGGAGGGAGAAAAAGAGAGAGAGAGAGAAGGAGAGAGAGGTAAGGAGGGAGGAAAAGAGAGAGAGGAGGGGGGAGTAGAGAGAGAGAATGAAAATGAGAGAGAGACAAGCAGAGAGACAAAGACAAATGGAATAAGAGAGAGATAGGTAATAACGAAATGATACAAAGATAAGCTAGGGGAAAGTGTAGGAAGGAAATAGGGAAAAAGAATAAAGTTGGGGTAAA
>NC_091565.1:15348553-15351053 GCF_042767895.1 Penaeus vannamei | reverse complement strand
TTTCTGATATTTATCCTTTTGCACTTATTCCTCCCTTTCGCCTCTCTTCACAATCTCCTTCTCCCCTTCTCTCTTCTCTTATTGCTTCCATTTACTTCTATCACTCTCCATTTCGTGTTTCTCTTCCTATCGACCCCTTTATCCCTTTCCATTGTCTCTTCGGCCCCTTGCCTCTTCCCTCCTTTATTCTTTCCCTTGCCTCATTCCTTCTGATTCCTCTCTCATTTCTACATTTCTCTGCTTGCTGTGGTAAACACTTTGCCTTTAATTTTTTCCGTTTCCTTGTATCTCTTCCTTAATCTTCTCTCTTCTTTCTCTTTCTCTTATTCTTTCCTCTTTCTTTCCCTCCTCCTCTCCTTATTTCTGTCCTCTTCTTCCTCTTCCTCTCTTTTTACATTCTCTCCTTCTTCCCCCAAAAAATATCCCTCATCCTTTACTTCCTCTTTCTCTGCTCTCTCCTTCCGTCTGCCTCTCTCTTCATCATTTCTCACCCCACCCATATCCTTCCTTCTTTCCCTCTTTCACTCCCTCCCTCCATCTCATCCTTCCTCCCTCCTTCCCTCCTTTCATCTTTTCCTCCATTTCCAACCCCTCCTTCATTCTTTCCTCCTCTACCTCTCTCCAGCTCTTCACTCCTTCCTACCCTTTTCCATCTTTCTCTCCTACCATCTCTTCTTCTCTTTCTAACCCTTCCATATACCTTCTTTCTCCTCTCGTGCCTAATCGCCCTCAATCTCTTCCTCCATCCCTTCTCTCTTCCATCTGTCCCTCCCACCTTTCCACCCTCTTCCCTATCCCTCCTTCCTTCTCTCTATCTCTTCCCTCCTCCATCTTATCCTCCCACCCCGTCTGCCTCTCCTTAACCCCTCCCATATACCTCCTTTTGCCTATCCTTCCTACTCTCCCTCCACCTCTTTCTCCATCTTTCCTTCCTTCCATCCCTTCCCTCCCACCACCTCTTCCCCTCTCTCTCTCTCCACGACCCTCTCCCATATCCCTCCTCTCCTTCTTCTCTCTCTCTGACCTCCTCTCTTCTCCTCTACCTACTCTCCCTCCATCTCTCCTCTGCCATCTCTTCCCACCCACCAACTCTTCCTCTCTCCCTCCTTCCATCCTTTCCCTCCTTCCATCTCTTGCCTCCCTCCATCCCTTCTCTCCCACTACCTCTTCATCTCTCTCTCCCCGACCCTCTCCCATATCCCTCCTTTCTTCTCCTTTTCCTACTCTCCTCCATCTTTCCCTCCCACTACCTCTTCCCCCCCTCCCTCTCTCTCTCTCTCTCTCTCTCTCTCTCTCTCTCTCTCTCTCTCTCTCTCTCTCTCTCTCTCTCTCTCTCTCTCTCTCTCTCTCTCTCTCTCCCCCTCTCTTTCCCCTCCCCTCCCCTATCCCTCCTTTCTTCTCCCCTTTCCTACTCTCCTTCCATCTTTTCCTTCCCACTACCTCTTCTCTCTCTCTCTCTCTCTCTCTCTCTCTCTCTCTCTCTCTCTCTCTCTCTCTCTCTCTCTCTCTCTCTCTCTCTCTCTCTCTCTCTCTCGCTCTCTCGTCTCATAAACTCTCTCTCTCCTTTACCTCTCCCTATCAAATATGTATTCTCCCTATCCCTCCATATCCTCCTTTTACCTCCTTCCTCTCTCTCTCTCTCTCTCTCTCTCTCTCTCTCTCTCTCTCTCTCTCTCTCTCTCTCTCTCTCTCTCTCTCTCTCTAATGTGTGTAAAACTCTTAATAAACACTGGATATATACATAATGCTCAAACATTTATGTACATTACTAATAATAAATATGATAATTTCCTCCTTCCCACTACCTCTCTCCTCTCTCTCTCTCTCTCTCTCTCTCTCTCTCTCTCTCTCTCTCTCTCTCTCTCTCTCTCTCTCTCTCTCTCTCTCCTCTCTCTCTCTCCCGCTCTCTTCCCCGTACCCTTCCCATATCCCTCCTTTCTTCTCCCCTTCCCACATGTCATCTCCTCCATCTTTCGTGTACCCGAAATTCTTATACTTTTATCTCTCTCTCTCTCTCTCTCTCTCTCTCTCTCTCTCTCTCTCTCTCTCTCTCTCTCTCTCTCTCTCTCTCTCTCTCTCTCTCCCTCCTCCCACTAAACCTCTTCCTCTCTCCCTCTCTCTCCCCCTCTCTCCCATATCCCTCCACCTCCGAGAAGATGAAATGGACAGAGAGGCAAACCCTGTTGAACTCGAAACATTCTTAGAAGTGAGTGTTTGATCTGTCGCTCGGCATCTCCCTCTCGCTTCTCCCTCGCCCTCTTTCCCCATTTCACCAATTTATGCCAATTCCTCCCGCATTTCCCTGATTCTCGGCGACCTCACACCAGCCTCCGTAGCCTGTCCATACAGACGTAAACATACTGAAGTGTGAGGGTAAGTATGTACACGCCCTGACATTCTTATTTGGGATTTATATACATAGTACACATTATGTGTGTATGTGCATGAGAGTGAGTGAGTGAGTGAGTGTGTTTGACTCTGTGTGTGTGTGCGTGTGAAT
>NC_091565.1:15326053-15333553 GCF_042767895.1 Penaeus vannamei | reverse complement strand
AAGATAAATAAAAAAAGGAAAAAAAAGGGTCACACTTATCCTGGATTTGCTGTAGTGTATAAGCGGAGACTCTTGTGTTTGCGTGGGAGGGGGGGGGAGAGGGAGGGAGTGGTCGTGGGTCTAACCCTTCCTCCTCCTCCTCCTCCCCTCCTCCCTCCTCTCCCTCCCCCTCCCTTCCTTCCTCATTTCCCTCCTCCCTCTCTCCTTCCCCTCCCCTCCCCGTTTCTTCTCCGATAGCATCTTCTAGACAAGCGAGGCAGACGAACGAGAATCCAGCTTCTGTTATCTAGGTTTAGATCGGGTCAGAAGGGAGTTCAGTTCTATGGCTGTCGAGATAAAAGTCTGGGAGAGTTTATGCTGCCGTTGCTCACCGGAAGCGCCTTTTCCCGCGCTTGTGTACTTGGAGCAGAAGCGATCATGTAAAAGAGAGACGCCACAATAAAGGCCTATAATCCACCTGCTGTAGAATTTCCTGAGCAATTCTCGTGAATTCTAAAAGGTTTTGATTTTAAAATGATAATAATAATACCCAAACAAGCAACCTCAAAAGAATAAATGAAACAAAAAAAGAATCACCAAGCCCCGTCGCGGAAAACAACAGAGCATCGCGGCGATTATCAGTGTCAGAATCACGGCGTTCGCGAGGGATTCAGGGGACTGGCCCGCGGGTGATACGACAGACTCAAAATCAAAGTCCGTGCCGTATTACTGCCCTTGCTTACGAGAGCAATGAAAAGTGTTTAACAAAGGGCTGGCTATTTAGTCAATGGCCGCCCTATTTCATACTGAGAGATGACTCATCCTCAGTAAATTGGATAAAACACAAAGATACCGGTTTTATGGCGGCTCGAGCTCGAGATTTCGGAGCTGTGAGGACGACCTCCAGTCAGTCTTCCGTTGCCCGAGCCTGAATTCCCTTCGCTTATTATTGATCTTACACTACCTTCGTTCCGTATTTCTTTATCATACTGTCCCCTCTTCCCTTCTTTACTAAAGTTATTCAGTCCTTTCTTCTTTTTCTACTCGGAAATCTTCCTTATTCCAGTTCCTATAAACATTGTCGTACAAGAGAGAGAGAGAAAGAGAGAGGGAGTGAGAGAGAGAGAGAGAGAGAGAGAGAGAGAGAGAGAGAGAAAGAGAGAGAGAGAGCGACAACAAACAAACCAAACAGACAGCAACAGAACGAGAAACAAACACAGACAACAACCGCCTTTGCACCTCGAACCCCGCGCCAGAGTCCAGCAAAAATCCCGCCCGCAAAAAAAAAAAAAAACGACAACAACCCACCGAAAAAAGCATTAATCAAAAAGGGCGCCCACCACAGCCCTCTCCGCCCGCCCGCGAACCCACAACTAACCCAAGCGGCGAACGGAGACTCGCCGCTTCGAGCCCCGCCCGGAGAGAGCGAGAACCTGAAGCCGTCTTTTGTTTTCCTCCCTTCATTTATAACGACTAACTACTCCACTCCGGACCTCTCTCTCTCCCGCGTGTGTCGGAGTTAGCGGAGTCCCTGGAGGAGGGAGGGGAAGGAGGGGAGAGAGTCAGGAGGAAGAATAGGGAGAGAGGGAGAGGGGAAAGAGGGGAGAGAGTCAGGAGGAAGGGGAAGGAGGGGAGAGAGTCAGGAGGAAGGGAAGGGAGAGAGGGAGAGGGGAAAGGAGGAAGGGAAGGGGAAAGGGGAGGAGAGAGGGGAAAGGGGGAGAGAGTCAGGAGGAAGGGGAAGGGAGAGAGGGAGAGGGGAAGGAGGAAGGGAAGGAGAAGGAAGAGAGAAGAGAGAGGGAAGAGAGGGAGAGAGTCAGGAGGAAAGCATAGCGCGAGACCTAGATGAGGGGAGAGAGCTCATCAGGAGGAAGGGAAGGGTAAAGGCAAGGGAGGGGAGAGGGGAAGAGAAAGGGAAAGGGAGAAGAAAAGGGGGAAAGGAGGAAAGAGTCAGGAAGAAGGGAAGGAAGGGAAGAGAGGGAAAGGGAAAGGGGGAATGAGTCAATAGGAAGGGAAATGGAGATAGAAGAAGGAAGAGAGGGAGAGGGGATGAAGGAAAGTGGGAAAGAGGCAGAGGGAGGGGAAAGGAGGGAAGGGAAGGAAGAGAGGGAGAGGTGAAAGTAAGATTATGGACGGAAGGAAAGTGGGAAAGCGCCGGGGGGAGGGGAAGGGAGGAATGGGGAGAGAGGGAGAGAAGGAGAGCGGGATTTGGGATGGAGGGGTGCGAGGGAGGGATGAAGAGAGGGAGGGAGGGCTGGCAGGTAAGAGGAAAGGGGCAGTGGAGGGAGGGAGGGATAAAAGTGTGTGAGAGAGGGAATGGCGGTAATGAGAAAGGGAGGGAAGGAAGTGGAGGGAGGAGAGGAAGGGAAAGAAAGAAAGTGACGTGAGTGGGGGGAGGAGTGGATATAAGGAAAGGACGAAGCATGATAGAAAACTAGGGAAGAAAGAGAGGAAGTGGGAGAAGAGAGAAAGAAGAGAGAGAGAGAGAGAGGTAGAATAACAAGGAGGGAAAAGAGGAAAATGAGAAGGGGAGGGAGGATAGGAAGGAGAAAGGAAAGAGAGGAAAATAGGGAGGAAGAAAAAAGAAATAAGGAGGGAGAAACACAGTGGGGGAGAGGGAAAAGAGGAAGAGAGATAGGAAAGGAGGGAGGGAAGAAAGCAAGGTGGAGGGGAAGGGAGAAGAAGAAACAGGGCGAGAGTGAAGGGAAGAGGCCCGGAGAGAAAAGAAAAAGAGCATATGTAGAAAAAGAACAGATAAAGAAGCAGGGAAACGTGGAGAGAGAGAGAGAGACAACGAGAGAGAGAGGCAAGACAAAGAAAGACCGAGAGAAACAAGAGAAAAGTATGAGAAGAAAGAAAACTGAAAAAAATGAAAATAGAAAAAGAAAAAAAGAAAAAAGAAAGGAAAACAGAAAGAGAAGAAGGTGAAGGAAGCACTAGGAGGCAAGGAGCGTTTAGGGGAAACCCAAGCTCCAAAATCCTGCCACGACGGGGAGGTGGGGAGGGAGAGGAGAGAGAGGATGGAGAGGGGGAGCAGATAGCATCGTTTTGGAAGACTTTTTAACACGATGTCGTTTTCCGGGGTGACTGCTAGTGTGGAGGGTGAAGGGAGGAGAGAGGAGGGAAGGGAGTGTGAGGAGGAGGAGAAGGAGCAGCAGAAAAGAGGAGGAGAGGAGGGAAAGGTAGAGTGAGGAGGAGGGAAGGGAAGGCAAGAGGAGAAGAGAGTGGAGGAAAAGGGCAAAGTGAGGAGGGATGAGGGGTAGAGAGGGAGGAGGGGAAGGGGGTAGAGAGGGGAGGAGGGAAGGGGGGGGCAGAGAAGTGCAGAGGGGGTAGGAGGGGAAGGGGGGGTATATGGGGGGAGGTAGGAGGAAGGAAAGAAGAGTGAGAAGGAGGGAAGGGGGCAGAGGAGGAGGAGGATGGAGGAGAAGGGCAGAGGGAGGATGAGGGGGAGGGAGGGAAGAGGGGAAGTAGGGGGAGGGTGGGGAAAGGGAGGGGCAGAGGGGAAGGAAGGGAAGAGGGGGGGCAGGGATGGGGGGAGCAGATGAGGAAGGGAAGGGAAGAGGGGGAAGAGGGAGAGGGAGGCGGAAGAGGGCAGAGGGAAGTGAGAAGCACAGGGGGAGAGGAAGGGAGGGGAACCAGGAAAGAGGAGGGAAGGAGGTCAGAGGGAATGGAGGGGGGAGAGGGCAGAGGGGGGGTGAGGCAGATAAAGAGGATGAAGAGTTTGTGGGTGAGGAGGTTTTGTGGTTACAAGGTGTGTGTGGGTGTGTGAGAGAGAGAGAGAGAGAGAGAGAGAGAGAGAGAGAGAGTTTGTGTGCAGGGAAAGAAGGCTTAGGCAGCTTCGTGTGTGTATTTGTTTAGCATTTTATGAGCAATAAAAAGGTGTTTAGATTTGTTCCACATATGCACACCCAGAACACACGTACACACACACACACAAACACACACACACACACACACACACACACACACACACACACACACACACACACACACACACACACACACACACACACACACACACATACACACATTATTCAGGATACAGAAAGAAATATAGATGCTTAGAAATACAAAAAAAAAAAAATATATACAACAGACAAAAAATAAAAAGGTACAGATATTAAGGACTTACAAATTCCACGTTTTTTTCCGAGTTTTGCAATTAATCTTAACACATGAATTTGATCTGTAATAGATTTAAACAAATCCCGTGTGAAGATCTGTAATTAACCCAATGAGTTGTGTATTAAGATTTATAAGTAATTCTAACACATCAACTCAGGTGTTAAATCTGCAATTCTAACACGTTATGATCTGTAATTCTTTCAGTAAATAGATATTAGATATTATTAGATAGATATTATTATCGAGACCTGTAATTAATCAAACGATTCAATATCTTTTTCTCCTTTTTTATTGTCTTCCCTGTTTCTTCAAATCATATATTCCTATTTTATTTTTTTTATGTCCAACCTCTTTCAGAGAATACTAAATTCAGCGAATACCAAGCTACCTTAAGTATAGTGTTGCTTCAAATGCCATTGATTCGTGCTGATTATATCGTGTTCATTATATATATATATATATATATATATATATATATATATATATATATATATATATATATATATATATATATATTCATTTATATATATAAATATATATATATATATATATATATATATATATATATATATATATATATATATATATATATATATATATATATGATAATGAGTACTGGTCTTAGACAATATATGACATTTTCCGTAAGTTGTTCAAATTTGTCGTATAAGCAACTAGTCGAGTAGCCATTTTCTGTCAAGTAGAGAGATGAGAGAGAGAGAGAGAGAGAGAGAGAGAGAGAGAGTAGAGAGAGAGAGAGAGAGAGAGAGAGAGAGAGAGAGAGAGAGAGAGCAGAGAGAGAGAGAGAGAGAGAGAGAGAGAGAAGAGAGGAGAGAGAGAGAGAGAGAGAGAGAGAGAGAGAGAGAGAGTATATAGAGAGAGAGAGAGAGAGAGAGAGAGAGAGAGAGAGAGAGAGGATAGAGAAGAGAGAGAGAGAGAGAGTAGAGAGGAGAGAGAGAGAGAGAGATGTAGAGAGAGAGAGAGGTAGAGAGAGAGAGGAGAGAGAGAGAGAGAGAGAGAGAGAGAGAGAGAGTATAGAGAGAGTAGAGATATAGAGAGAGAGAGAGAGAGAAGAGAGAGAGAGTAGAGCGAGAGAGAGGAGAGAGAGAGAGAGAGAGCGAGAGAGAGAGAGAGAGAGAGAGAGAGAGAGAGAGAGAGAGAGAGAGAGACGAGTATAAAGAGATATATGTTTATATAGATATAGAGAGAGAGAGAGAGAGAGAGAGAGAGAGACAGGGGGAGAAGAGAGAGAGATGGAAACAAGAAGAAAGAGATAGAGAAAGAAGAGGTAATGGCGTCGAAACATATCTCAAATCTATTCTCCAACTCGCTGTATAGTATTTCGAAGCTTTGCAGCGTGAATTTTCTACCATGCTGCTGTTAGATGTTCTACTGTTAGCATCATTTTTTATATCATTTCACTCCGAAATACCAAAATACGATTTTACTTACGGTTTACTATTTACTATTACTTATTGGCGGTAGAATGATAGTTTATTTCCCTTAATAAGTTGGTTATGACTTAAAACCGAACAGGAACATTGATAGTTCGAGCTAGAAAGTCAAAGAACATCCTTCCATATATTCCAAATTTAACGCAAGCTACGAAACATGAATAATGTCTTTTTCAACACGTTTTATGGACATGTACAAGCATAAAACTCTCTGTCTTTTAAGATATATTTCACTTGACTTGGTTTAAGACCCAAGAATGTGAAATCTTGGCCAAAGGGTCAAGAAACAGACGGCGTGTACTTCTCGAACGTGTATTATGCTCTGCTGTAAAAAAGGGTTCCTCATTCCCCAGTAGAACGGATGGTAAGGCTCACGACCCTCATCTGCATATCTCGTATATAAAGAGAAACGTAAGTTGTATCTAGATTTACAACTAAGTCTCCCGTGCTTATTTGCCTTCTTTTCCTTTTCTAGTTGTAATTCTAAATTTCTGAACTTTCTTTAAAATAAAGAGAAAGGGGAAAAAATAGATTCACTCCACGAGTAGAGATACCTTAAGGGTTCTTCCAGGAAACGTAAACTTAACGAAAATGTCACTCCGTTTCATATGCTTTGTGTCCATTTTTAAGCCCTAGATGTTTTGATTGTCTTTGCCCCGGAATGTCTCACAGCAAAAACAACACTCAAGAGACCAACCAAAAGTAATGTCAAGGATGTCGCAAATATGACCGCGCATATTAGATCCAAACAACTCAGTCCGCAACACTATGATAAAGCAAATCCGGGACAAACACACCTCTCCAGTACCTTATCTTCAAGGTTAAACAAGCACAGTACTACTCTCCTGCCTCCTCTGTGGACTTCTACGGTCACAAACCACTTGAGAGTCCATTAGTCATTGTTTTTTATTGTTGTTTTTATGTTTTCCCTTTCCTTTTTTCCCTAGAGGTACCTCCTTGACTGAACTTCCTCTGTGCTTGATCTATGTAGGCTAAGGATGCGCTCTGAGAAACCAAGATTGTTTGCTTTATTTGTGTTTTTGAGTGAATTTTTGAATTGCCTTATCGGGTATTTGTCTCAGTGGTCATTGCGATTGTTATAGGGATAAATAGGTAGATATGTAGATAAAAAGATAACTAAGCAGATGTATACAGAAAGACAGATACATAGATAAACTGGTGGATGTATAGAAAGACAGATACATAGATAAATAGGTAGACAGATGGATAGATGGGTAGTTAGACGGGCAAAGGGACAGATAGATAGACGAGTAAAGGGACAGATAGATAGACGGGTAAATAGAGATATACAGACATATACATACACATTCATACATACATAAATGCATACATGGATAGATATAGATACAGATAGAATAGGCACTGATATAAATAATCTGTCTCACAAATCAAACATAAGAAATTAGTATATCTTACCAAAGATCTCTGAGCCCCCAATTGTCACGAGAGAGAGAGAGAGAGAGAGAGAGAGAGAGAGAGAGAGAGAGAGAGAGAGAGAGAGAGAGAGGAGAGAGAGAGAGAGAGAGAGAGAGAAAAAAGAGAGAGAAAAGAGAGAGGAGAGAGAGAGAGAGAGAGGAGAGAGAGAGAGAGCAGAGAGAGAGAGAGAACCGAAAAGATAGGGAGAGAACACGTGAAAAGATAGCAGAGAACAAGAGAGAGAGAGATGAAACACAGAGAGAGGAGAGAACAAGAGAGAGAGAGAGAGAGAGAGAGAGTGGGGAGAGAGAGAGAGAAACAGAGAGAGGAACAAGCGAGGGAGAAAGAACAAGTAAATAGTGAGAGGAGGGAACAGGAGAGAGAGAGAGAACAAGAAGAAGAAAGGAGAGACAAGAAGAACGAGAGAGAGGGAACAGAGCAGAGAGAGAGAACAAGAAGAAGATTAGAGAGGGAAAGAGGAGAGAGAGAGATGGAGAGAGAGAGAGAG
>NC_091565.1:15316053-15318553 GCF_042767895.1 Penaeus vannamei | reverse complement strand
CTCCCAGACTACAAGCACCCCCCCCCCCCCACAAAGCTCACAATCCCCCTGCTAATTAGCATAAACATATCCAAACCCATCGTTGAATTCCCCAACGAAAACTCCTTCTTTTCTCCATCAAAATAGCCGTTTCTAACTAGCGCGATTTACTCTCTTCCCCGCGTATTTTTCCCGCCAAAATGAGATCAGTCTTTGGCGAAATGTCTCATAAGAGGTTTAAATGCCTTTGGAGCCAAGACGTTCCGAGGCTCTTTTCATCCTCTCTCTCTCTCTCTCTCTCTCTCTCTCTCTCTCTCTCTCTCTCTCTCTCTCTCCTCTCTCTCTCCCCTCTCTCTCTCCTCTCTCTCTCTCTCTCTCTCTCTCTCTCTCTCTCTCTCTCGCCCCTCTCTCTCTCTCTCACTCTCGCCCCTCTCTCTCTCTCTCACTCTCGCCCCTCTCTCTCTCTCTCTCTCTCTCTCTCTCTCTCTCTCTCTCTCTCTCTCTCTCTCTCTCTCTCTCTCTCTCTCTCTCTCTCTCTCTCTCTCTCTCTCTCTCTCTCTCTCTCTCTCTCTCTCTCTCTCTCTCTCTCTCTCTCTCTCTCTCTTTCTCTCCTTCTTCTCCTTCTCTTCATTTTCCCTCCCCCTCCTCTTTTAAATTCACTTTCTCCTTGACCCTTTTAATTCACCCCTCTTTCCCCTCTTTAAATTCTCCTCCTCCTGCCCCCTCCCTCCCCTTTAAATTCACTCATTCCCCTCTTTAAATTTTCCGACTTCTCCTCCTCTTCAATTCACCTCCCCCTTTTTAAATTCCCCCTCCCCCCCCTTTAAATTCCATCTCTCCCCCACTTTAAATTCTCATCCTCCCCCCACTTTAAATTCTCCTCCCCTCCTACTCATTAGGTTGATCTTCTTCCCTCCCCCTCCCCCTACTTTCCACCTCCCTTGATTATTCGTCCTCTCTTCCTCTCGACCTTTCGTCTTTCTATCCTTTCTCCTTCTCTTTCATAAATCCAATCTTTCATATTCATCTCTTTCATCTAGTCTTTTTTCTCTGTTCCTGTTTATTCGGTCTTTCCTCTCACTCTCACTCCTGCCTACCCCCTATCCCCATCCTCTCCCTTCCTCTCCTCTCCTCCCATCCCCTCTCCTTTCTCTTTCATCTCTCCTTCCATCCCTCCTCTCCCATTCCTTCCTCTCAGCTCCCCCCGCCTTCCCCTCCCATCCCATCCCACCCTTCCCCACCCCTCCTCTCATCTCCCCTTTCTCTTCATCTTTCCTTCCATCCCTCCCCATCCCTCTTCCACTCCCCTCCCCGTCCCACTCCCCTCCCACCCCTCTCCCCTCCCATCCCTCCTCCCCACCCCACCCCTCCTCCCCACCCACCCCTTGAGACCTTATTAAACCCAGCAGACGCAGCGCATTAGTCTTCCGAGACAGATATAATTCAAAATACAAGACCACAACTACAGGGAGAGTCATTACAGTCGCTGATTCTACGGGAGGTGGGAGGTGCGGGGGAGGAGGGGGATGGGGGTGGAGAGGGGGTGGGCGTGGAGAGGGAGTGAGGGAGTGAGGGAAGGGGGAAGTGGATGGTTGGATGGAGGGGTGGGTGGGGGTGGGGGGAAGTGGATGGTTGGATGGAGGGGTGGGTGGGGGTGGGGGTGAAGATGGAAAGTGGGGGAGGGGTGGAGGGAAGTGTGGGGAGTGAGGGAGGGGGAAGTTGGATGGTTGGATGAAAGCGAGGGAAGTGAAGGAGTTGGGGGCGGAGAAGAGGGAGTAGATGGAAGGGGGAGGGGGAGGAAGTGAGGGGTAGAAGTGAATGACTGAATGGAAATGAGAAAAGTGAGAAGGGGGAGTGGAGTGTATAGGTGGATCGGGAGGTTGGAAAGAATGGATGTGAATGGAGAGAAGTAGATAGGTGGGGGGGTAGGGGGAGGAGAGAGGTGGAGAAAGCTCGGGATTGGAAGGCAGGGAAAATTGAGAAGGGATTAGAGGGGGGGAAGTGGGGGTGTGGGGGTGGAATGAGACAGGTGGGGGGGGGGGAAGGGGTCATACCTAAAGAGATGGAGGTTCGAGAGGGAGGTTGATAATAGTAATAATGACAAGGATGACAATAATAATCCCGATAGTGATAATAATAATAATGAGAATAACAATAATAATGATGATGATAATGATAATGGCAACAATGATAATGAAAATAAAACTATTACTACTAAGAATAATGATAATAACAATAATAATGATAGAAATAATAATGATGACAGCATTAACAATAGAAATCATGACAAATGATAATAATGATAATAAAGAAAAATAATTATAATGATAATAATGATAATATCAAAAATAATAACAAAAATATCAGTATGATACAAAAAAAAAAGACAAGAACACTAACACTTATGCTATATATGGACAAAAAATATACCAGATAATGATTTGAAAACATTGGCATATATGTAAAGTAATCAATTGATTTTACGGTAATAGGTTAATTTGTTATGATATTTTCAGTGGAT
>NC_091565.1:15301053-15303553 GCF_042767895.1 Penaeus vannamei | reverse complement strand
ACCGATACGATCAAGTTCAAGACCGAAAAAGCTGAATGGCGCCTCACAGGCCAGCCCCTGTGAGAGCGGCGCACCCTTCCCTCGCCCTTGGCTCTCGGCGGCTGTCCTTCCCTAATTACTTCACCCTGGGCAGTGTCAGCGGAGGAGATGAGTCAGGGTGAGGAGGAGTGAGGCTCGCCTCTGTTTTTCTCCCTTCTATGGAACTTCCTCCTACATCGAAGGGTCTGTGAGGAGGGAGGAGGAAGGGAGGGGATGGAAGGGGAGCGAAGGAGGGAGGTGGGAGGGGAGGGAAGGAGGGAAGAGAAGGGGAGTGAACGAAGGAGGTGGATGGGAAGGGAAGAAGGGGGGTGAAGGAGGAAGGATGGAAGGAGTGAAAGAAAGAAGATGAAGGGAAGAGAAGAAGGGGAAGGAGGGAGGAGAAGGGGAGTGAAGGAAGGAGGAAGGAGGGAAGAAAAGAAGGGGAAGGAGGGAGAGAAGAGAAGGAGCATGAAAGAACGAGTGGAAGAGTGAGGAAGGGAGGGAAGAGGTGAAGAAAAGGAATGAAGAAGGGAGGAAGGAGAGTAATGAAAAGAGGAAGAAAGGAAAGAACGTAGAAACGGAGAAAAGAGGAGCAAAAGGAAGAAGAAAAAGGACCGTCGGTTGGAGGATGGAGAGAGAAAGGAAGAAAGAAAAACGAAAAATGAAGAAAAGAAGGAACTGAACGAGAAACAGGAAGACGAAGAGGAAGAAGAACAAGGCATGTATCTCAAGACCGAAGGAGGATATAGAAGAGGATGGAGGAGGGACGAAGGCGCGTGAAGGAGCACTGACGATGACTTTTCGGAAGGGTTAGGAAAAGCAGGGTCGTGTTCCTCGAAGAGCACCGATGTCGTCTGCTATGGTGAGTGTATGGGGAATGGGAGCGGGGAAGAGTTAACAAAGGGGGGGGGTTGTAGTTACCGGTGGTGGCAGCACTGGTAGGAGTACATTTAGCAGGAAGCGCAATGTGAATAGAGCAGTAGCAGGGGCATTAATATCCTACAGTATCAGAGAGCGCCAGGTGAGGGAGGACCGACGAAATTCGGCTGTATTATCACAGTAGGGGGAGGAGAGAGAGAGGGAGAGAAAGGAGAGGAAGGGAGAGAGAGAGAGAGAAATGAGAGGAAAGGAGAGAGAAAGCGAGCGATCGAAAGAGAGAAAAAGAGAGAGAGAGACAAAGAGGGAAAGCGAGCGATCGAGAAAGAAAGAAAGGGAGAGAGAAAGGGCCATCAAAAGAGAGAGAGAGAGAGCGATCGAGAAAGAAAGAAAGGTAGAGTAGGGCCATCAAAAGAGAGAGCGATCGAGAAAGAAAGAAAGGGAGAGAGAAAGGGCCATCAAAAGAGAGAGAGAGAGAGCGATCGAGAAAGAAAGAAAGGGAGAGAGAAAGAGCCATCAAAAGAGAGAGAGAGAGAGCGATCGAGAAAGAAAGAAAGGGAGAGAGAAAGGGTCATCAAAAGAGAGAGAGAGAGAGCGATCGAGAAAGAGATAGACAGAGAGAGAGAGAGAGAGAAAGCGAGAAAGACAGAAAGAAATAGATACCTCACGAGTTGGCACAGGAATATAGAGCCGGCAAACAAACCCTCCGGTCCAAAACGAAGGGAACCAGCCTTAACAAACAAGAAATTCGCGGGCGTTCTTCCCCTCGATATGGGCGGCCAGCGAAAAATTCCCCAGCCAAGTGCTCCAATGGCCTTTCCTTTGATGTGGGTTAGTCAGTGAACTGCGAGAAGGGGGCTTTTGTTTGCACCCGCCGTGAGAACGTGAGAGAGGTAGCAGCCTAAGTGCAAGGAGGGAATGCGCTAGGAATTAACAGCTGATCTCCACTGCTGAAGGAAGGTGGAAATAAGACGTATGATGAGGCTCCCACGTCAAAAGGAGTGATAACCCGAGAGGAATTGACCTGATTTTGGGCCCTGTGGCAGAGAGAGCCTTCTTTCTTTCTCACGTCTTCATTAGCGAACTTTTGATAATTATATTCCTTCCAGTTTCAGGAAACCAACAAATCGGCAACTCATTCCTTGGTCTCTGGGATTTTTTTTATTTTTTTTTTATTCTTATCAGCTGATTGCTTATGCTTCCTTTTTTTGTGTATTTAAAACTCATTTATGATTTATTTTCTGTCCATCTCATTTTATATTTTCCTCTATCTTATTTTATTTCATATCTTATAAATCTATTTATTCTTTTTTATTTCATTAATTTATTTAATTATGAATATAGTTTAATTATCGAAATTTGCTGACTCCAACACTGTTTTCGTGTTTTTTTTCTTTTTTTAAGTAAATCGGAGTTCTCCACAGTAATGGGTCGAGTTGCCCGTTTTTCCTTTCCCGGGATCGAGGAGAGTAAACGAGGTCAAACCCACAAAGAATCCAAAAGAGAGGTCACGGCAATTTCACACAATTCACACAATTTCCACACGGGGTAATTTCCCCTTGAAGCTTTTACAACTTCCGGAGAAATCGGTACTTTTGCCCAACAA
>NC_091565.1:15288553-15293553 GCF_042767895.1 Penaeus vannamei | reverse complement strand
CTCCCTTACCCCCTCCCCCCTCCCCTCAGCATACACTTCTCCCCTACCCCCCTACCCCCTTCCCCTCAGCATACACTTCTCCCCTATCCCCCCCTTCCCCCCTCCCCTCAGCATACACTTCTCCCCTACCCCCTACCCCCCCTACCCCCCTCCCTCTCAGCATACACTTCTCCCTACCCCCCTACCCCTCCTCCCTCAGCGTACACTTCTCCCCTACCCCCTACCCCCTCCCCTCAACATACACTTCTCCCCTCCCCCTCTCCTCTCAACATACACCTCTCCCCTACCCCCTATCCCCTCTCCCTCACTAGTACAAACCGACTAACACGCAGTAAATACACTCAGTACACCCCAATACACGAAAGAACTTTATAAGACTCTGGGCACAGCTCCAGGACGCGTCGGAAGACAGGAATTAAATACCTCTCGAAAAAAATGGAAAAAAGAAAAAAGAAAAAAAAGAAAACATACGTAGGGGAAACTAAGATAAATGTCGAAAAATTAAGAGGAACGTGGATAAAGTGCGGCGTGGGTGGAGCAGAATCGACGTGGGTGGAATGTCAGTGGATGTGGACGCATTTCTTATTCTTTGATAGTAATGGCGGGTTCGGAGAGGATCTAAACAAGCGTGTGTCTTCGTGTTGCTTCCTTTTTTATGGGATCTGATTAAGTAAATGGTCAGCGTGTCACCTTATGATCTGGTTGGTGTCTATAATTAAATCTGCGTCTGGACTATATGTTAAAGACAACGCTCCTTGCAGTGTTCCTGAATAAACACGTTTATATTAAACTCTTGAATATAGTTTCGATTATTCTGTAAGTACAGATATTTAGGTGTGTGTGTCTTTCGTGAACGCCATATACGAATTATAACATCCAAAAATATATCATACTCTTCCCAGTCAAAACAACAACAATAATAATAATGATGATAATGATGATACTAATAAAAATAATAATAATGATTATTATAGTAATAATAATAATAATAATAATAATAATAATAATAATAATAATAATAATAAGAAGAAGAAGAAGAATCATGATAATAATAATTATAATAATAAGAAGAATAAGAATGAGAAGAAGAGGAGGAAGAATAAGAATAAGAATAAGAATAAAATGAAGAAGAAGAAGAACAACAACAACAAAACAACAACAACAACAATAACCGTATCAACCACTTAAAAACAAATCTCGATCCCCACCGAAGCCAGAGCCACGAGCAGCGAATCGGAGCCAAGCCACCGGGGACGGATCTCGAGTGTCTCTTGTCTCGTTGACAGAGTGAGAACTTCCCTCTTTATCCACTCCAGTGATCTGTTGGTATCTTGCCGCCACCTTGATAACGGAGATAGACACGTTGTAGCAGCATTATTTCGAGAGTGTGATACACCTGATAAGGCTTAAACTGAAGCCAAACTTGTGGGAGGGTGATGAGAGCGTGTGTTCGGAAGGGAGGGAGAAAATCTTGAGGGGGGGCGGAGTTATGATAAACTGTTCGGATGGGTTGATTCCTCCTTTGAAAGTTTACTTGTTTTGGTTATGTGTTGATGTGTGTGCGTTGTGTGTGTGTGTGTGTATGTGTGTTGTGTGTGGGGGGGGGTGTACGTGGGTGTGCGTGCGTGTTGTGTCTGTGTGTGTGTGTGTGTGAGTGGGTGTGGGTTGGTGTGTGTGGGAGTTCGGGGGCTGTGTGTGTGTGCGTGCGTAAAGTACGAGTTTGTACTTGCGTGCGTTAATGATTTACGTGCGTGCTTGCGTGATGTACGCGTTCGTTCGTTCATGCGTATTTTTTTTCTTTTTTGTTTTGTTTTGTTTTTTCGCATAATTCCATTCGGTGATTGAAGACAAATATCGAATCTTTGCGAGCGATTATCGGAGACAAGGCATCGGGCTTTGGGCGTCGCCGGGAGAGGATCGTGAAATGCGTCTCAAATAACCCGATAAATCTCGACCATTTTATGTCACTGTTTTTCGATTTATTTCTGTTTGTTATGGAGGTTATTGTTGATTTTAGTGCAGATAAATATCTTTTAAGGATGAATATATATTTTTAGGCAAAATAAGTAATGTTTTTCTGGAATATATATATATATATATATATATATATATATATATATATATATATATATATATATATATATATATGTGTGTGTGTGTGTGTGTGTGTGTGTGTGTGTGTATGTATTATATATATATATATATATATATATATATATATATATATATATATATATATATATATATATATATATATATATATATATATTATATATATATATATATATATATATATATACATATATATATATATATATATATATATATATATATATATATATACATATATGTATATATATATATATATATATATATATATATATATATATATATATATATATATATATAAACAAGCACAAACACAATCACGTGAACACAAAAATGAAAATGAAACTAGCCACAATGATAATTGAAAATAAGCGTATCCATTTCGGTTTTTGTCTAAAGAGGAACTCGTGAAGAGTTCGAAACGCCACGCTTATTTTCAATTCTCATTGTGGCTAGTTTCATTTTCATATATATATATATATATATATATATATATATATATATATATATATATATATATATATATATATATATATATATATATATATATATATATATATACATATTCATATTATAATTTACTTTATTCCTGGAAGTGAATCAATGTGTGTTGTTTATGTATAGACATACAAAATATAAATACAGACATAGACAAATAAACAAAAAAAAAAATCATTAACCTCCCCCCCCCCCCTATCGAAAAGATTTTGCCACCCGAATCAAAGTCTTTCACTCTCCCCAGCTCTAACGATCCCTAAACTCTTTGATATTACCATCATCTTTACTTTCATTGCCCTACCGGCCTCTATCAGGTATTCCCCCTAATCCCCGCGTTCCATAATTAACCGTCAATTAGCGAATAACGAGTTGATAATTACATTTCTCTCTCTGTAAGCTTCGTTTTTTTTGTTTTTTGTTTTTTGGCTGTTTTGCTGCTCGTTGGTGTCAGCTGCTTATTTCTTTCTTTTTTTTATTCTTTCTTTCTTATGTTTATTTCCTTTTCTTTGATTCCTGGTCTCTCTTTCTTTCTCTTTCTTTTTTTCTTCTTTCTTTCTATGTTTTTTTTTCTCTGATCTCTGTTTCCTTCTCTTTTTTCTGTTTGTCTTCACTTCTCTCTATTTCTGTAGCTACCGTTTCATCAATGCACACACACATATGAATGCATGTGTGCGCGGGTGTGTGTGTGTGTGTGTGCGCGCGCGCGTGTGTGTGTGTGTGTTAAAAAAAGATTCAAAAAATAAATAAAATAAAAATAAAAAAGTTCCCTCTGAGGACGAAGGGGTGTGTCCTTGATCGTCACGCCCACCATGCATCGGAACTCCTCCCCCCCCCTCTTGTTCCCACAGTTGGGTGTGGCGCCTCCCCCCCCCCCTCCCATCTCCCCTTCCCGGACAGGTGATCGGCGCGGGAAGGAGGGAGAGGGGGGGGGGAGGGGGTGGAAGGATCGTCTTCGTGAACACTCTGATGACGTCTTTTTATTACGAGGAGAATGTTGGGTTTGTTTGTTTGTTTAATATTTTTTGGTTTTATTTGCTTAGGATATTCAAGTGTATTTCAGACAGAGACAGAGACAGATAGACACAGACAGACAGACAGAGACAAAGGAGACAGAGACAAACAAACAGACAGACAGAGACAGATGCAGATGAGACAGAGACAGACAGAGAGACACAGATGCAGAGGAGACACAAACAAACAGACAGACAGACAGAGAGCGAGACTGCAGATGTCACCTTGTGCAAACGGTAGCAGGTGGGATCACATGATGACGTCACGCCCGGAAGGGGATGACTTCCCATGGAACATCACCTGAGCATGACCAGCCTGCCCTCCCGCCATGCACTGCTTCCTGCCATTGTGATTCAGTTCCTGTCACTGTACCTGCGCTTTCTGTTTGTTTCTGTTTGTCCGTTTTTTTCGTTTTTTTTCGTTTTTTGTCTCTTTCTGTTTCCGTCTGTGTTTGTTTGTTAGTCTCTTGTTCCCTCTTTAGCTCTACTTTTGTCTATCTGTATCTCTATATCTATTTATTTGTTATTCTAGCTATCCATCTATCTTCTTTTTTCTTTAGCTTTTTCGCTATTACTTTCTACCTCTCTTTCATTAATTCATTTGTCTCTGTTTTTGTTTCCGTCTGTCTGTGTGTTAGGCTCTCGTTCCCTCTTTAGCTATATAGTTGTCTATCTGTATATTTATATCTACCTCTCTATCTATCCATATATCTTCTTCCCTGATTAGCTTCTTCCTCTATCGCTTTCTACCTCTCTTTCATTAATTCTCTGTTTACACTGTCTGCCTCCCGATTCATTTTTCGGAATCTGTTCCCACACCCAACAACACGCTACCTATTATATAGTATTTAGTCACACATCCTTCGTTCTAATTACAGTCCATTCCCAAAACACATATTTTTGCCGCTTCACCCCAACCTAAGCCCAGGTATGTGTGCACGTGTGTGTACGCGTATGTTTATGTGTACACTATAAAACCTGTATGTACACGTTTACAACCTTATGAATACGTATGCACATGTATACAGCCGTGTATGCATTCGTATATACTCACATGCGTATGCACACGCTCTCTCTCTCTCACACACACACATACACACACAAACATAAACAAGCATAAACACAAACACACACATATGCATAAACACACGCCCATACAGGCACATACACGCACAAACACACACACACACACACAAACGCGCACGCACATACGTAAACACACACACACACATACACACACGCACAAACGCACACACACACACAAACGCGCACGCACATACGTAAACACACACACACACATACACACACGCACAAACGCACACACACACACACACGACCGTGCAACACCCCGCCCCCCATAGGAACGGCGTCCTTCGCAAACCA
>NC_091565.1:15271053-15278553 GCF_042767895.1 Penaeus vannamei | reverse complement strand
ACATGTCCATCATTTGATAATGCTACCTAAAGCTTTAATGTCTTCCAACCATTTAAATTATTATGTTCACAATTCTTAAAATGCCCATGCGGATGAACAGGTCTGAAATGATGAGCTTTGGACACTGAGTGAATAAAGGATAGGTATTTTTTAACTATCGATGAGAGGCGTGGCTTCTTGGCATACACACACACACACACACACACATATATATATATTATATATCTATATGTGTATATATATATATATATATATATATATATATATATATATATAGGGCTGTGTGTGTGTGTTAGTGTGTGTGTGTTAGTGTGTGTATGTGTGGGATGTGTGTGTGTGTGCGTTAGTGTGTGTGTGTGTGTGTGTGTGTGTGTGTGTGTGTGTGTGTATGTGTGTGTGTGTGTGTGTGTGTGCGTGTGTGTGCGTGTGTGGTTCACGAAAACTCAGAAGCCCATCACCCTGTTATTACTAAGAAAAAACAAACTACAAACAAAAACATGCATTTGGAAAAGAGACGAGAGACAAAGGCAGGAAAACAAATGAAGATCAGGAAATTAAATAATCCTTTTTTTTATTTCTCTTTTTTTCCTTCTTTTTTTCTTGGGGGGGGTATAGATCTCGGAGACGGACGGGGTGGAGGGGGGAAATTAAGAGAAAGAGAAAAGATAATGAGATCGTAATAATGAAGATATAACGATGATTTCTTATCTAAGCGACGAAGCAATCTGGTAATGTCACTGTGATAAATTAAACAACGGAAAGTGTGCACAAAATAACAATTATGATATTGATGATAATACTAATACTTATAATTACAACAACAACAATAATAATCATAACAATATTAATAATAATGATAATAATAGTAACAATAATGATAGCAATAATAGTAATGATAATAGACGTAATGATAATGACAATGAAAATAATAATAGCACTACTAGCGCGACAATTGGTAATTACAAAGATGATGATAGTGGTAATAATGATGATGGTGTTCATAAAGATAATAATAATATTGATGATGTTAAAAATGATAATGATAATAATGATGATGAGGATGATGAAGATGATGATAACAATAACAAAATTAACAATGATGAAAACAATATAAGACCAAATTAACACGAACAAAAGAAGAAATAAATATAAATAAAGAGAGCGAACATAAACCAATCAGAATATGAGGGAGGAGAATAATGATATGGCACAGAAGGACAAGAGAATGATGGAGTGAGAGAGGGAGGCGGAATGAGGGGAAAAGAGGGGAAGAGAGGGGAGAGGGACAAGAGGATGATGGGGGAGGAGGGGGGAAGGAGAGGAAGTGGGGGGGGCGGGGAAGAAAGAGGGGGGAGGGGAGGAAATGGAGGGGAGGTGGAGAGGAAGAAATGGGTTAAAAGGGAAGGGAAGGAGAAAGAAACATGGGGAGAGGAAATGAGGAGGTGGAGGTTGAGGGTGAAGAGGGAGTAGAGGAAAATAGGAAAGGAGGGAGAAGGGGGAAGGGGAAAGAGGGAAATGGAGGAGAAGGGGAGAGGGAGAAGAGGAAAATGGGTAGAAGGGAGAGAGAAGGGAGGAAAATGGAAGAATGGAGAAGAAGGAGGAGGGGGAGAAAAATGGATAAGAAATATAAGAGGATACAAAATAAAACCAACGAAAGGGGAATAGTAGTAGAGAGAAAAAATAACACGCAGTAGAAAGAGGGAATGCAGAGGGAAATGAACAGACTAGGTGTAAAGAGATAGGGGAAGAAGAAGAGGAGGGGAGAGAGGGAAGAAGAATAAGGAGTAAAAAAAAGAAAGAAGATTGAAGAGGAGAGACAGAACGGGAAGAAAGATCAAAAGCGAAGGGAGGTGGAGGAAGAAGACGAGAAGTGGAAGGAATGTAAAGAGGTTTAGGCGTTAGTGGAGGATATAAGGGGAGGGAGCAGAAGGAGATGGAAGAGGAGGGAGGGAGGGAGGGAGGGAGGGGAGGGGCGTGTATGAAGGCGGTGTCTATTCACCAGCAGACATGGGTCGTTTACCCCTCCCCCTCCCCCTCCCTCCACTCTTCCCTCGCTCCTCCTCCTCCTTCTTCTCCTTCTCCACTCCCTACTGGCGACTCTTCCTTCCCTATTCACTATCCTTCCACTCTCCCCTCCCCTCCCTCACCCCTCCCTCTCCCTCTCCCCTCCTCTCCCTCAACCCCCTCCCTCTCCCCTCCTCTCCCTCAACCCCTTACCCTCTCACCTCCTTCTCTCACCCTTCCCCCCCTCACCTTCCCCTTCCCTCTCCTCCCCACCCTCCCCATTCCCTCTCCTCCCCACCCTCCCTACCCCCAATTTCTCCTCCACCTCCCCACCTTCCTCCCCACACAATGTACTTGTTGTACACACTTAAAGAGGTGGAGGAGTAGATATCAAGGCTGAAGTGATAAGGTCAGTCTCTCTCTCTCTCTCTCTCTCTCTTTCTCTCTCTCTCTCTCTCTCTCTCTCTCTCTCTCTCTCTCTCTCTCTCCCTCTCCCTCTTTCTGTCTCTGTCTCTCTCTCTATCTCTTTCTCTCTCTCTCTCTCTCTCTCTCTCTCTCTCTCTATCTATCTATCTATCTATCTATCTATCTATCTATCTATCTATCTCTATCTCTATCTCTCCCTCTCTCTCTCTCCCCCCTCCCTCCCTCCCTCCCTCGCCCTCTCTCCCTCGGCATCGCCACTTAAGGATCTGAAGAAAGGATATTGTCTGACGAGAATCCTTCTAAGATGAAGATAGTCTGGTCGAGGTTGTGAAGGAACTGACATGCGGCCCAGTATGTCAGAAGTGTCTTCTCGATGACAAGATTGTATGTGTGTTTGTGGGTGTGAGTGTGTGTAGGTGTGTGTGTGGGTGTGTTTGGGTGTGAGTGTGTGTAGGTGTGTGTGTTGGTGTGGGTGTGTGTGTGTGTGGGTGGGTGGGTGTAGGTGTGTGTGTGTGTGTGTGCGGGTGTGGATGTGGGTGGGTGGGTGTAGGTGTGTGTGTGTCTGAGTGTGTGTGTGCCGTGCCTCGCTTGTATCGTAAATAAAAAGGTACATGAATAAGTACATGAGTGAGTAAGTACGTGAATTAATGAATAAAGAGAATAACCTTCAACAGTGAATAGATAAATAAAAACAAAAACAAAAGCTTCATGTATAATTTATCTGAAGGTTACGATAAAAGTAATTTCTCGAGAACGATTTCCGTTGTTAGATTGAGAATTCACACGAGCATTCACGCCCACCTCATGACAGGGATGGCCGCCCACCCCCGCCCTCTCCTCCTGCTGCCCCCCCCCCCTCCCACTCTCTCATCTCGTTCCCCTTCTCTTCCTCTTTCCACTCTGTTCCTTCTCTTTCTCGTCTTATCCTTTCCCTCCTATTATTTCAGTTTCTTTCTCTCTTCCCTTAACTTCTTCTTGTCACTTCTTGTTTCTTTCTCTTCCATTTTCCTTTTTCCTTTCTCTGTTTCTCTCTCTCCTTTACATTTCTCTCTCTCTCTCTCTCTCTCTCTCTCTCTCTCTCTCTCTCTCTCTCTCTCTCTCTCTCTCTCTCTCTCTCTCTCTCTCTCTCTTCTCTCCTTTTTGTCTCTCTCTCTCTATCTTCATTTCTTTCTTTCTCTCCCTCCCTTTCTTTCTCCTCTCACCCCCTACCCCCATCCCCTCTCTCCCCCTACACCCCCCCATCCGCCCATCCCTCATCCACGCCCCCAGCACCACATCCCAACCCCGCCCACCGCCCTCCCCCCTCCCCACCCACCTCTCCCCGATACAGACCATGGGCGTGAAGACCCGAGGGCGTCGGAGGGGTTGAGCGGCGGTGTCAGATTCGTCCGGCCGAGAACAAGACGCCCTCAAAAAGCCGTTAAGGGCGGGAGACGGGCGGCCCACTGGTGTCCCCCGCCCAAGTCGCTGTGGGGGTTTCGCTTTTAATCCTTCGCTTGTTTTCGGGGCACTTCGGGAGGGCGGGCGGGTGGGGGGATGGGGTGGGGGGGGCGGTTTGGAGGGGGAGGTGTGGGGAGTGGGGGGTGGGGTTGGGGCGGTTTGGAGGGGAGGTGTGTGTGGAGGGAGGGGTAGGGGCGGTTTGGAGGGGAGGTGTGTATGGGGGGGGGAGGGAGGATTTAGGGGCGGTTTGGTGGGCGAGGGTGTGTGGGGTGGGGGTGGGGGGTGACCGTATTGGGGTCGCGTGCTGGGGTGTGTGTGTGTTTGGGGGGGGGGGGATCTGGCGGGGAGGGTGGGGGTTGTCGGGGTTAAACTCTCGTGTTGTGTATGTCTGTCTGTCTGTTCGTTTGCTCTTATTTCTCTTCTCTCCTCTCTCTCTCTCTCTCTCTCTCTCTCTCTCTCTCTCTCTCTCTCTCTCTCTCTCTCTCGCCATCAACATGCATCTACTTATATCTCTTTTTCTGTCTCTATCTATCGATCGATCTATCTATCCATCTCTATATAACCATCTACTCTCTGCATCTCTCCCTCCCCCTGTCTCCATCCTTCCTTCCCTCCATCTTATCCATTCCCTCCTTTCTCATACTCCCCTTACTCCACCTCCCTCCCTCATATCCCTCTCTATCTCCTCTCTTTATCTCTATCGTCGCCTTGTTTTTCACGCATTTATTCCCACCGTGCTATCATTATGTTCACCGGCCGTTTAACCGTAACCTTACCCCCCCTCCCCCCTATCTTAGCCCTTTTCCCCCCCTTTACCTAGTCTCCCCCCTCACCGTCCTCCCCTCCATCCCTCCCCATCAACCGATTCCTCCCTATCTTAGCCCCTCTCCCCTTCTATCTAGCCTCCCCACCCTCCCTCCACCCCCTCCACCCATCCCCCTATCTTAGCACCTCCCTTCTATCTACCACCCCCACCCTCCCCTCCACCCCATCCCCCTATCTTAGCCCCTCCCTTCTACCTAGCCCCCCCCCCCACCAACCTCCCCGCCACCCCCAGCTCAGCCCCGCCCCTCGTGGGTCTGATATCTATCGCAGAACTATAACAAGGAACCTTCCCTGTTCGACAAAAAGTGCATTTGCTTTATCTCACTCATTTGCACATCAAGGAAACGTCATCCGATACAAACAAAGTTCGTAGAGTTGCGAGAGCGTTGGATTAACATAGCATTAGCGTTCTTAAGGGAAGGTGTATTGGCATCTCGACCTTCACTTGTTTTTTTTTCCCGCCTTTTTTTCGAAGTGGAAAAAAATCTTTAAGGAAATCAGATACGTTGTCGTTAAATAAATATTGTAAGATTATTTTCTTTTAGATGAACGATGAAATGTTTTGAAAGCTGTACTAAGAGGGATGTACTAAAATGCTTAAAGAAAATGTAATCTGAAATAAATACAAAAATACTTTAAGCAGATATAATGAGAAAAAAATACATACCAGTATACTTTAAGTAAATATAATAAGAAAAAAAACATACCAAACTAAACCAAAATATACGAGTAAAATAATTACAAAAAAAGAAATACATTTTTTTTTCTTTTTTACAAATTACCAAAGAAAACGTACCAAAAAAAAGCTTGAAGAAAATGAACTAAGAATACCCAGCTTATCATACCAAACATTCGTGATATCATACACTCAGCGCTGATAGCGGATACGTCCTGCGTCGGGTTATTTACGTTATGAAACAAGAGATTCGTTGTCTGTGTTTGTGCGTCGGTGCGTGCGTGTGTTCGAGTGCGTGAGTGTGTGTCGAGGGGCGGGTGTTTGTTTGTGTGTTTGGGGGTGTTTTTTGTTCGTTTGTTGGTGTTTAGGGGGGGGAGGTTGGTTGTTTTGGTTTGTTTTGTTGGTGCGTTTGAGGGTTTGTGTTTGTTTTTGTGTCTGTTGGTGTATTTGTTTGTGTGTTTGTGTTTATTTTGTTTGTTTATTGGTATGTTTGTATGTGTTTATTTTGTGTCTGTTTGGTATATTTGTTTGCATGTTTGCTTGAGCGTTTGTATTTGTTTTTATGTCTATTGGTGTATTTGTTTGTGTGTTTGTATTTTTGTGTGCTTGTTTTTGAGTCTGTTGGTGTATTTGTTTGTGTGTTTGTTTGTGTTTGTTTTTTGTGTCTGTTGGTGTATTTGTTTGTGTGTTTGTGTTGTGTAAGTATACCTCTATCAGCGTGATGCAACATCCAACGCAAAGAAAGGCTATATTTATATAATTGAGCAACAGAGGGTGTGGTGTACGTAACTTCTTCGCCAAAAGTGCGCTTGAGTTTCCCCACAGAAGGAGGGGGAGGGGGAGGAGGGGGGAAAGGAGGGGTGAGGGGGTGGGGAAAATGAGGGGGGAAAGGAGGGGGTAGGGGGAGGGGGAAAACGAGGAGGGGGAGGGGGAGGAAGGGAAAAGGAGGGGGAAGGGGGAGGAGGGGAATGTGGGAAAACGAGGGGGTGAGAAGGTAGGGAAAAGGAGGGGAGGGGGAGGAGGGGAAAATGAAGGGTGAATGGGGAGGGAAAAGAGGGGGAGAAGGGGAGGAAAAAAGAAGAAGGAGAAAGGGTGGGTGGGTGGAGTAAAGATGTGGAAGGGAGGATGAAGGAGAGAGAGAGGAGGAAGGAGTAGGTAGAGGGAAGAGGGGAAGAAAGAGGGAGGGGAGGGAAGGAGAAGGGAAGAGGAAGGAAAAGTGGGAAGGGAAGAAAGAGGAGGAAACGGGAGGAGAGGGAGGAGGAGGGAGCGAAAAAGGGATGGGGAGGGAAGGAGGAGAAAAGAGGAGGGAAGAGGGAGGATATAGGAGAAAGGAGATAATAGGGAGAAGAAAGAAGAAGGAGGGAAGTAAAGGAAGGAAGAATGGAAAAGGAAAAGAAAGGACAAAGGACAAAAGAAGAGGAAAAGAGAAGAAAAAGTGGAAGAAGAAAGGAAGAAAGGAAGGAGAAAGGGAGAAGAAAGGGAAAAAAGAAAGAGAGAGAGGGTGACGTCACGGAAGAGGGGAGAAAAAGAGGAAAAGAGGGGAAAATAGGCACAGGATGAGAGCCTTCATGCTCCGCCGGGCCGTCCATCTGCGACTCAATCTTTTTTTTTTTTTTTTTTGCGATTTTCTTTCTTTCTTTCTCTCTTTTTGCATGTTTTTCTTCTCTTACTTTCTTTTTTGGCATGTTTTTTTTCTCTCTCCCTTTTTTGTATGTTTTTCTTTTTCTTTCTTTTTTATGTGTTTCTTCTCTTTCTTTCTGTTTTTTGCATGTTTTTTTCGCCCCTTTTGTCCATGTTTTTTTTTTCTTTCTTTTTTTTTTGATGTTTTTCTTCTCTTTCTTTCTTTTTTGTATGTTTTTTTTCTCTCCCTTTTTTGCATGTTTTTCTTATCTTTCTTTCTTTTTTGTATGTTTTTTTCTCCCTTCTCTCTCTCTCTCTCTCTCTCTCTCTCTCTCTCTCTCTCTCTCTCTCTCTCTCTCTCTCTCTCTCTCTCTCTTTTTTTTTTTTGCATGTGTGTGCGAGTTTCCATTTATATCCGAGTGTTATTTTTCCTATTCGGTTTGCATCATTCGTCACTGTTTATTGCTGCAGCAGATTAATATGACAATCGGTTGCCCCAAATCCAGAAG
>NC_091565.1:15258553-15266053 GCF_042767895.1 Penaeus vannamei | reverse complement strand
GAGAGAGAGAGAGAGAGAGAGAGAGAGAGAGAGAGAGAGAGAGAGAGAGAGAGAGAGAGAGAGAGAGAGAGAGAGAGAGAGAGACAGGGAGAGAGAGAGAGAGAAAGAAAGAAATGAAGAGAGAGAGAGAGAGAGACAGAAAGATAGAGAAACAGAGAGAGAGAGAGAGAGACAGACAGACAGACAGACAGACAGACAGACAGACAGAGAAAAAAAAAAGAGAGAGAGAGAGAGAGAAAGAAAGAAACAGAAAGAGAGAAAGAAAGAAAGAAAGAGGAAGAGAAAGCGAAAGAGAGAACGAAAGAAAGAGGAAGAGAAAGCAAATGAAAGAAAGAAAGAGAGAGAGAGAGAGATTAATGGGAAATCCACGGCCCAATTCTAGAGATGGGATAATCAAGTAACATCTCGTCCATGCATCATTAACTACGGTCATGATCTAAATTTCATGAATGACCGTGAGAGAAAACTGACAATCGAGTGAAAACTCTACATATTGGAGAGTCAAATTATGCATGAAAGAGACAAAGAGGGGAGAGGAGAGGGGAGAAGGGAAGGGGGAAGGAGAGGAGAGAAGGGGAGAGGAGAGACAGAGAAGTGAAAGAGACAGGGGAGAGGAGAGGGTAGAAGGTAGGAGGGAAGGGTAGAGGAGAAGGGGAGGAGGGAGGGATAAGAAGGGTAGAGGCGGATGGAGAAGGGAGGGAAGGAGAGAGAGAGAGAGAGAGTCAGACAGACAGATAGGGAGAGACAGACAGATACACAGATAGACAAAGATAGAGAGAGAAAGACAAACAAACAAAAAGAGACATAGAAAGAGATAAAGAGAGATCTAGAGAGACCAAAAAAGAGACCCTCTCTCCCCCACCCTCCCTCCCTCCTCCCCAAAACAAAAATCATACAGCCTGAAAAATATAATAAAACAAACCCAGACAATACCAACGCAGCCCTCCACCCCTCGACCCAAAAAAAAAAAACACAAAAAAAAAACGAAAAAACGAAAAAAAGAAGAAAAAAAACGAATAGGCTCAGTCGTAATGGACAGTACTTCGGTCGCTTCGTTCACATCCGGCCAAATGTTATGGATAAAGGAAGCATCTCTACGAAGTCGATAACGGCCCTGGAAGTCCCCTCGAAGCGTCACCCCCTCTACGCCCCCCTCCCTCTCTCCCACCCCTCCTCCTCCTCCTCTTCTTCTTCCTTTTTCCTCTCTCTTCTTCTTCCTCTCTTTTCCTTTCTCCTCTTCTCTCTCCTTCCCTGCTTCGCCCTCCGCTTCATTCTCCTCTTCTCTCCTCATGCTTCTCTCTCTTCATACCTGCTCTCTCCTTTTACCTTTCCCCTTTCCCCTTCTCTTCTTATTCCTTATCCCCCTTCACTTCCAATTCCTCTTCCCCCTCCTTTTTCTCTCCTCTTCTTTGTTCCTCTCTACTTCCCCCTTTCCTCCTCACCCTTCTTCCTCCTCATCTCTTCCTCTTTCCCCTTCTCTTCTTCATTCCTCTCCCCCACTCCCTTTCCCCTTTCCCTCTCATCTTCCCCCTCCCCTTCCTCCCCTCCTCTTCTTATTCCTCTTCCCCCTCCTCTTTCCCCTCCTTTCTTCACTTCCCTTCTCATCTTCCCCTCCCCTTCCCCCTCCTCTTCTTATTCCTTCCTCCCTCCTCCTCCCCTTCCCCCTCCTCTCTTCCTTCCCCCTTCCCCCTCCCTGTATCCCTTCCCTTCCCCCTCCTCTCTCCCTTTCCCTTTCCCCACTCCCAACCCCCTCCCCTCCCCCTCCATACCCCCTCCCCCCTCGCCCCACCCTAAAAGGCATGGTGAGTGGGGAGTGAAGAGACGCCCACTCAACCTCCAAACAGTAGCAAAGGCTCATACAAAAATGAAGAAAGATAGATAAATACACACATCGTCTGTCTATCCACTTAGGAGATAGGTAGCGGCGATACACGCTCAAATGTGCACGTATTCACTTACTGTTTCATACACACACGCACGTACACGCACGAAGGAAGGCTTACACAGTGACACACTTATCAATTCATGGAACCCCTTCCCCACTCCCTCGATCTCCCCCCCTTCCCCCTCCCCCCCTTCCCTTCTCCCTCCTGATGCCCTTAACCCCCCACCTACCCCCGCTGCTATCCCTCCTCCCTCTCCCCCTGGCTCCCTCCTCTAACTCCCTATCCTCACCTCCCATCCTCCTACCCTCCCAATTCCAACCATCCCTCCCCTCTCTTACCGCCCGTCACCCCTTCTCCCCCTTCCACTCTTACCTTCCCTCACCTCTCCTACCCATCCCCCCCCGACACACATGTACAAAGACACACACAATACGATCGCCCACCCCCTTCCCCTTCTCCCTCTCCCCTCCTCCCACTTCCCTTCCTCCACCCCCCAACCCCCCTCTCCGTCACCCAGCCGGGCCCTCTCCCCTCCACAGCCCCCTTTCCTTTACCCCTCCCCTTCCCACCTCCCACCCCCCCACCTCCTCTTCTTTCCTGTCACTCTCTCCCCCTCTGCCCCGACGCCCCTTCCTGCCCCTTCCCCCCTTCCTCCTCCCTCGCCCCTGTCACCCTCCCACGCCCCTCCCCCCCCCGTCACCCCTTCCCCCCTTCCTCCCCGCCCCTGTCAACCCCCCCTCCCCGCCCCTTCCCGCCCGTCTCTCGCCTCTGACAAGCAATTTGGTTAATGTAACCAGCCGATCTCACCCGAGGCGCCGGCGTGCGTGCCTGGCGGATTAATATAACCAATACTTAATTAATTACTATAGCGGGGGCGATTACCCAAGTATTTACCGGTACCAGATGCGCAAGAAGGTGTGTGGGGGGGTGGGGGGGCAGGAGGGGGGAGGGTGAAAGAGATGATGTCTTGGCGTGGGGGGGGAGGAGGGGGGGGGGAGGGAGGGGGAGGGTGAAGGAGAGTATTAGATGTCTTGGCTTGGGGGTGGGGGAGGGAAGGGAGGGAAGGGGGAGAGTAGATGTCTTTGAGGGGGAGGAGGGAGGGGTGGGAAGGGAAAGGTGTGTTCGCTGAGACGAAGGAGGAAGTGAAGGAGGGTGAGGATGAGAGGAAGAGACGGAAACCGAGAGAAGGAGGAAGAGGAGGGGACGGGATGAGAATGAAAGGAGGGGAGGAGGTGGAAGAATAAGGAAAAGAGAGAAAGGGAAGAAAGAGAAGGGAAAAAGAAGAAAGATGAGAGCGAAAGGAAGGTAGGAGAGAAACAAGGTAAAGAGGAAGAGAGAGAAGCGAAGACTAAGAAGGGGAGAAGAAGGGAGAGAGAAAAAGAGAGGATGAAATGATGAAGAAGGTATGAACAAATGGGAAAGACGGAGGAAGAGAAAAGAGGGAAGAAGAAGTGGAAAAAAGATGGCTGTAAGAGGAGAAGAGGAGGAAGAAGAAGAAGAAGAGGAAGAGAAAGTGAAGGAGAAGGTGGGACATGAGTTATAAATGAAAAGAAATAATAAGAAGGAAGGGAGAGGAACAAAAGAATTAGGGAGAGGAGGAGGAAGAGGGAGAAAACATGTTTTAAGGATAAAAAACGAATTAAAGGAAATGCAAGAATAAAGAAAAACAAGAGAAAAAAACAACAACACCAAAAAGGAGAAAGAGGGGATGGAAGAACACATAGAAGAAAAAGAAGAAGAAAGGGGAGAAAGGGCGAGAGAAGCAGGGACAGAGAAGGAGAGAAGGGGAAACGAAAGAGAAAATGCCGAACGAAAGAGAGATAAGAAAAGAAATGAAATAAAGAAAGAATAGGGGAAAGCAAGGAGGAAAAGGAAGCTACAAGGAGAATGGCAGAAAGAGGGCGAAGGGAAGAGAGGATTGAAAGGAGAGACTGATGGATGGAAGCGATAATGAAGCAAGGGAAGGTTCGAGAAGAGGAAGGAAGGAAACGCACAGTAGATGTACACATGGGACGCGCTCACAGGTGTACACGCAGTCAAATACTCACACATATGCACACATACGACTCTAATACATACATACAACACACCGACATATACACACATACATATATACGACACTAATGCTTACATAGAACATAAAAACACAGGCACACACGTACGGTTCTAATACACACACACAAACACACACACAGACGCAAACTCTCTCTCTCTCTTTCTCACACACACATAAACACACACACGCACACGCAAACTATCTCTCTCTCTCACACACACACGCAAAATCTCTATCATGCACACGCACAAACAAACAAATACGCACTCAAACTCTCTAACACACACAAACAAAACAAACACGCACGCAAACTCTCTCTCTCTCTCTCTCTCTCTCTCTCTCTCTCTCTCTCTCTCTCTCTCTCTCATTCTCTTTCTCTCTCTCTCTCTCTCTCTCTCTCTCTCTCTCTCTCTCTCTCTTTCTCTCTCTCTCTCTCTCTCTCTCTCTCTCTCTATCACACACACACACACAAACTCTCTCTCTCACACACACAAACAAACAAACACGCACGCAAACTCTCTCTCTCTCTCACACACAACTAACATCCAGCCAGTATCGAAAGGCAGCTGTTCTAATGGCTATTTCGACTGGCCTGAAACTCGTAGTAATTACTAGCAACGCAATTGGACAGAGATGACGGCGTGACGTATTGATCTAGCGATGCCTGCTACATTTTAGCGACAAATAGTTTGGTGTCTAGCAGAAAGGGAGCGGGTGGGGAGGGTTGGGGGAGAAGGGGAGGGGGGGGAGGGTTGGAGGGGAGGAATTTGGTCTAATAAGTAGAGGGGGAGTGTGTGTTCGTTTTTTTTTTTTTTTTTTTTTTTTAAGGGAGTTGGAGAGAACATATAAGGAGTTGGTGTATGTTTTATGCTTTTGTCATTTCTAGATTGTCTTTTGTGAGATTCATCTGGGTTTTATCTTCGGGATTAAGGCTTTTTTTGTATAAGAAAGTGAAATGTGATAACTTGTGAGACTTCATTTTCTTATACATTTACATTCAACTCCTTTTATTTGACTTTTTTAACGGCATAAGATAAAAAGAATTTGTATCCATGTGTTTAAGTACATGGGTAGTCTTGTTTTATGGAGAATTATCCATATTCTATAGTTCCTTGAAATTTGATATTTCGAAACGAACGCAATAAACAATTTAATAATGGACAGGTATATATAGCATAATCCCTCAAAGAGAATCTACAGCATAACATCACACAAATAAAAATAAGATTAATCATTCTCTCTCACATATTCCAACTCTATTTCAATATCCTTTACACTCACGGTCCCTCGACGCGTCCCCTCCTTTTTGCACCCTCTTTATACCCGCGATCCCTCAAGCACAGGCAGCCCGCCAGAGATAACGAGTGGACGCAGAAGGAAGCAAACCGCCCTCGCATGCATCCCACGGGCACTTCTGGGCGGCGGGCGTCGTCCCTCGCCCAAGACATATCTCCGGGACGTGCAGCATCCCCCGTCAGCGCTTCTGTGGCTCGTGAATTACGGCCGAGAGCTTCAACGTGCGTGCGCTAAGCTGCTCGTGACGGACTGGCGGCACACGTCACCATAGGGCCGAGGGGACGGATGGCCTCAGTCCCGCGGTCGCCACGCCTCGCGAATGTGGATTATGTCCGTGTCTTATGTCTTACTTATATTTGGAGGATATGGAAGAGAGAGGGAGAGATAAAGAGGGAATAGGAAGGAAAGAGAGAGAGAGAGAGAGGCAGACAAAGAGACAAAGACAGACAGAGACAGAGACAAACAGATAAAGATAGAGACATTTACCAAAGTCAAACAGAGAATGAGTCAGAGACAAACAAAGAAACAGAGAGAGAGAGAGAAGGAACCAGCAAGAAAGAATAAATAAAGAAAAAAACACAGATTCCCACAGACAGACGAAATTGACCAAAAAGGAGATTTCTCATTTTTTTCCAGGGTTTAGTTTCCAAGCATCCTTCCTACTTAAACTCTGTCCCGCCACTTGTACGGATCTCTATGGAATATGAAATCATCTCTTAGGGAATGATTTAAGCGCCTTTCTTCCACTCACGAGCTTTGTACTCAAATATCATACAAACTTTTTCCACATTCTCTGTAGCGGTTGGATTAACTGCTGTGCGCTTGTCTCGAGTCTGAGGCGCTGGTCGCTTCTCTTTCCTCTCTCTGTTTCTATTTTTTCTCTGTTTGTTTGGCTGTCTGTCTGTTTGTCTGGTTGTCTCTGTTTGTTTCTGTCTCTCTCTCTCTCTGTCTCTGTCTTTGTCTGTCTTTCTCTTGCTCTCTCTCTCTCTCTCTCTCTCTCTCTCTCTCTCTCTCTCTCTCTCTCTCTCTCTCTCTCTCTCTCTCTCTCTCTCTCTCTCTCTCTCTCTCTCTCTCTCTCATTCTCTCTCTCTCTCTCTCTCTCTCTCTCTCTCTTTCTCTTTCTCTTTCCCTCACACTCTCTCTCTCTCTCTCATTCTCTCTCTCTCTCTCTCTCTCTCTCTCTCTCTCATTCTCTCTCTCTCTCTTTCTCTCTCTCTCTCTCTCTCTCTCTCTCTCTCTCTCTCTCTCTCTCTCTCTCTCTCTCTCTCTCTCTCTCTCTCTCTCTCTCTCTCTCTCTCTCTCTCTCGCTCTTTCTCTCTTTTGTCTCTCTCTCCTCACTTCATCCCTTTCTCTTCTCCCATTATGCTTTTCCCTCTTCCCTTCCATACCCTTGACCACTTTCTTTTTCTTTGCATCTTCCTATTAAAAAAAATGTATACACTATAAAAATGGTCCGAAAAATAGCATTAACAATATGATATGTTCTAATATTCTAACTACTTCAATTAAAAATATATTTATGCCTAAACATTTCAGAAAATCAAACTATATAAAAAAAAGTATCTAAAAGAAAAAGTCATTAAGTCAACTATCTTATTAACAATATCAATATCACATTTTTTCCCCTTCATCCTCGTGGTAGATATCACTGCACATCAACATTTTTTTTTTAATATAGTGTCAGAGACTTCAAACGTTCTGCTTGTAATATCGAAATACACGTTTGTGGCATTCATGTGTAGGTACGATGATTAACGTTATGAGTGAAATGAAATAGGATATTCTCTCGCTCGCTCATCTATCTGTATCTTTGGTTGCTTCTCGCTAACCTCTGTGTGTTGTTTCAGTCTCTTTCGCTGTTTTCCTGTCTCGGTTCGTGTGTCTGTATGTCTGTGTGGTTCTCAGTCTGCCTATCTGTCTATCTATGGATACTTATATATATATATATATATATATATATATATATATATATATATATATATATATATATATATATATATACACGTAAATATACATACATAAATATACATATATTTATACATATATATATATATATATATATATATATATATATATATATATATGTATATATATATATATATATATATATATATATATATATATAAATATAAATATATGTATACATATATATATTATATATATATATATATATGTATATATATATATATATATATATATATATATATATATATATATATATATATATGCGTGTGTGTGTATATATATATTATATATATATAT
>NC_091565.1:15248885-15256385 GCF_042767895.1 Penaeus vannamei | reverse complement strand
CCCCCCCTTCCTTCTTCTTCTCCTCCTTTTCCCTTCTTCCCCTTCCTTCTTCCTCTTCCCTCCTACCCCCTTCCTCCTTTCCTTCTTCCCCCTTCCTTCTTCCTCTCCTCCCTCCTACTCACCCCTTCCTCCTCTCCCTTTTTCCCCCCTTCCTCCTTTCCCTCCCTCCCCACCCCCTTCCTTCTCCCTTCCTCCACCTACCACATTTGTCCCTCTTCTTATTAAAGGGATTAGCTTCCGCTCGTCCCCAAAGGCCTCCCGCTGACGGACATGCAACTTGACGTGAGTAACAAAGATTCCAAAAGTTCACTAATACTCACGCCTTCTATTTAGTGTCTGGACAATTAGGCGAATGCGAAGGGGAAACGAGATCACTCAGAGATATATATTTGCTTATTAGGTCTTTATACGCTTGTTGTTAGCAGTCACGAAAAAAAGATATTTTTTTTGGTGGAAATGAAAAATGCATTGCGAGGAAAGACACGTCAATGGACTTGCGAGAGAAGGAAATACATAGATAAATACAAATACAAATACATAAATACAAACACAGACAAACACAAACAAAAATATAAACAATAAACAAATAAAAAAACAAATACAAACTTTTAAAGACATCCAAAAAAATATACACAGAAACAAACACATAAAGACAAACACAAACACAAATCCAAAGACAAACAAAGACAAACAATCACAAATCCAAAGACAAACACGCAGTCACACCGTCTCCAAACAGGCGCCGCATCCGGACTTTATAGGCGCTCATGTAAACAAGATACGAAATGGATATTCAATTCAAACTGTAATTATCTTTGGTGCGCGCGACATGTAGGGGAAAATATCCGCTCTTATTTGTTGTTAATTTCGCCCAAATTCGCTTTATGTTTGGCGGGAAAAATCGGCGCTTAATTGGATTATAGGACTGGGGAGGGGGAGGGAGGGAGGGATTTAACGAGGGACAACGGTGAAAGAGAGGAAGTTATTGTTCTTGATATTCTTAAAAGGGCGGCTGGGTTTTCTTTTTATTATTTAAGTGTTTATGAGAATCTCCCTCTCTGCATCTTGGTCTATCTGTTGGGTATGTGTGTGTGTGTGAGAGAGACAGAGAGAGTGTGTGTGTGTGTGTGTGTGTGTGAGAGAGAGAGAGAGAGAGAGAGAGAGAGAGAGTGAGAGAGAGAGAGAGAGACAGAGAGAGAGAGAGAGAGAGAGAGAGAGAGAGAGAGAGAGAGAGAGACATACAGAGATAGAGAGAGAGAGAGGGAGCGCGCGTATGTGTGTGTGTGTGAAAGAGAGAGAGACAGAGAGTATGGGAGAGATAGAGACAGAGACAGAGACAGAAACAGAGAGAGAGAGAGAGAGAGGGGGAGAGAGAGAGAGAGAGAGAGAGAGAGAGAGAGAGATAGATAGAGAGAGAGAGAGAGAGAGAGAGAGAGAGAGACAGAGAGAGAGAGAGAGAGAGAGAGAGCGTGTGTGTGACATATAGAGAGTATGCTAAACTACCAGAGGTGACGCAGAGTCCCAACGATAAAGCGAGAAGGCAACCCGTGCCCCGAAGGCATCTTTTCCACGGTTTCGGGACCGGGGGTTGGGAGAGGAGAAAGGAGGAGGAAGAGAAAGAAGCAAGAAAAGGAAAATAAAGGAGGAGGAAGAGAAGGTAGGAAGAAAAGGAAGAATAGGAAAGGAAAGGAGGAGGAAGAGAAGGAAGAAGAGGAAGATAAAGGAGGAGGATGAGAAGGAAGAAGGGGAAGATAAAGGAGGAGGAAGGGAAGGAAGGAAGAAGTGGAAGATGGGGGAAGAAGAAGAAATGGGAAGAGGAAGGAGGAGAAAGAGAAAAGAAGGAAGGAGATGAAGAAAGAAAGGGAGCAGGAAACGAAAGGAGGAAGACGGACAAGGAAGGGAAGGATGAATGCAAGAAATGGAAGGCAGAAGGGATAAAGAAGGAAGGAAACGGCAAGGGAGTAAGGAAGAATGTAAGGAAAAGGAAAATGGCGAAAGGAAGGAAGAACACAGGAAAGCGAGACGAGATAGAGGAGATGCGGAAAGAGGAAAAGGAGAAGGCAGGAGGAGCGAAGGAAGAAATACAACACCCTGCTTGGAAACCCAGCGCTAGCGGTGGTGTAGGTGGAGGCGTTGGAAGAGGAAGAAGAGGCGGTACAGTTGGAGGAGGAGGAGACGCTGGAGGAGGAGGAGGAGGCGAAGGCGGTAGCGTTGGAGGAGAAGGAGTACTGAAGGAGGCTTTGTAGGAGGAGGATTGCTGACGGAGGCGATGGCAGGGGCATAGGTGGAAGCGGAGGCGTTGGAGAAGAAGGAGTACTGACGAAGACGAAGGGAAAATCGGAACCGTCGGAGAAAGCGGTGACGGAGGCGAAGGCGTTGGCGGAGAGACCGAGCCGGAGACGGAGGAAGCGACAAATACGGAGGAGAAGGCACTGCACGAAGGCGTTCGGAAGAATCGGAGGCGGAGGCGGAGGCGGAGGCGGAGGCGGCGGGGATGGACGACCTACGGAATATTCAGCAGGTCCTTCCGCCCTCCGCGATATGAACCCCGCCAGGATATACAGCATCAATTACTGACAAGAACAACAGTTATGTCCTGTCGTGTGAGATTGTATTGGTGTGAAGATCTTCGTTTCAAAGAGGGGGGGAGGGGGTGAAGGAACTGGGAGGAGGGGGAGGGGCCGAAGGAACTGGGAGGAGGGAGTGAGAAGGGGAGAGAGAGGGGGCGAAGGAAGTGGGAGGAGGGGGGGGAGAGGATGCGAAGGGAGTGGGAAAGAGGGAGGGAGGAGGGAGGGGCGAGAAGGGAGTTGGAGGGGAGGGAGGGGAGGAGGGAAAGAGAGAGAGAACAGTGGATGGAGGAAGGGAACGAAGGAGGGAAAGAAGGGAGGAAGGAAAGATTGGAGAGAGAGAAGGACGGGTGGAGGAAAACAAGGGGAAGCGAAGGAAGGGTGAACAGAGGGAACGAATGAAGTAAAGATGGATAGAGGGAACAAACGAAGGAAGGAGGGAGGAAGGGAGAGAACGAAGCAAGGAAGGGAGGAGGGAGAGCAGGATCGACACGAGGCCGATGTTGTAGCCTTGGATCGACGGGTTCGGATCTTGTTATATCTTGACGGTGATGGAGTGAGAGACGGGGGAGGGAGGGAAGGGGAAGTGAGGGGGGAGGAAGAAAAGAAAGGAGGAAGGGAAGGAGGGACGAAAGAGAGAATAGGAGAGAGAGAGGAGCGACAGACGAGAAAGAGACACAGGCAAATACAGAGACAGATAAAGAGCTAGTGAGAGACAGAGAAAGCGAGAGAGAGTAAGAAAGTCAAGAACAAATAAAAAAATGAAATCAGAATACAGACGAATAGAAATCTCTCACTAACATTGAACTTTCTCCTAGGAAGATTAATAGAGAAAAAAGGAAATAAAGAACAGCTAGAGGAGGACAAGAAATAAAGGAAAAGAGAAAAGATACAAACAACGCTTGAGAAACAAACAAAAAATATTAGTAACGATATCCCGAGCAGGAAAAAAATGAAAACGAAATCAGAAAGAGGATATATATGGAGAGTGAAGGCTCAACCCCAACCCCCACCCCCCTTCCCACACACACAGATTTATATCTTCCCCTCCCTCTCCTTGACGACCCCTACCCTCTCCCATTCCCCCCTTCCCCCTCTCCCCTAACCCCCTTACCCCTCCCCCAAGACATGAGATTGCAATCGGCTGTGTATACCCTTGTCCAATCCTCTCTTAACTGTCTATGTTTTAATAAGTAACCAATTCCGCCGTTTGATATGTGGACCAGCGAACATGTGTTGGAATAGCTCCTTCAGATGTTATTATCGCGTCGGTGAAACGAGCTCAGTAAAGTACCTCTTGTGTATGTTAAGTTGTGGCTGATTGCGTGTGTTCGTGTGCGCGGAGGGTATTGTATGTGTACGTGGCTGATTGTGTGTGTGCGTGTGTGCGTGTGTGTTGTTTAATTCAGTGCATATGTGATTCGGTTTCGAAAACAGGAGGAAAGACTGAAATAAATTTGAGTGGATAAGCGTGTGGGGTGGGGGTGGGGGGTGGGGGGTTATTATGAGATGGGAGAAAGATGAAGATTTGTGGTGACAAGAGGGGAAAATAGATGGTTTGTTAGGGAGATTGACAGAAGAAGTGCTATTGTGGGAATTGAATGTAATGTATAGTGATATTGGTGGCAGTGACGTAGATATGAGAATGGTGATGATGATGATAACAGATACAGCAGTAACAGTGATGTTCATAGTAATAGTAGTAGTAGTAATAGTAGTAGAAATGGCTATAGTAATAATAATAGTAGAAATGGTAATAGTAGTAGCAGTAACACTGATATTGTTAATAATGGTAATAGTAGCAGGAGTAGTAGAAGGAATTGGTAATACTAATAGTAGTAGTAACAGTTGTTGTAGTAGTTGTTGTAGTAGCAGTACTAATTAATAATAGAAACAGTAGTAGACATAGTAGTAGTAGTAGTAGCGGTGGTGGTGGTAGCAGTAGTGGTGGTAGTAGTAGGAATAGAAATAATAGCAGTGTGATAATAGTAATTGCAGTAGCAGTAGAAATAACAGTGATAATAATCATAAAAAATAGCAGCAATTCAGGTAATGCGAGGAGTGAGTGTGTGTGTGTGGGCGAGTTTTTTCCATTCTGTTCTAGAGAAGGTCACTTAATTACGGCGTTTTCTAATGAGAATTAGTAATATGCGTCTTTTACCGTATTCATGTTGACAAATGTAGCAAAGGCATGAATGGGAATGAATATCTTCACAATATAAGAGATTATTTGACTGGTTTCGAATCTTCTTTGATAGCGAAAATATCCATTCTCATTCATACCTTTTCTAAATATGCCTCTTCTGTATAGATTTTTAAAAAAAGTAAATCAGAGATAAGCAGAATAAGCAAGAAAGATAAAGAAGAAGAAAATTAGAAGAAGAATACAAGGTACAAACATCACACAAACATTTTCTCTTCATTGTCATCTTTACCGATTCATTCATCTCCCCCCTCCCCCCCCTCCCCAAAGATCTATCTGTCTCCGATGATGACGTCACAGCTGAGCTACACCCTCTGCAACCTGCAAATCATAAGGTCAGCTTGATATTACAAATACTATTTTATTTCACTGAGTGACTGAGTGACGCCAGACGGCTCTGACAGGTTGCAGCTTTTTGAAAATGTTATTGTTGCACGTTTATCATAGGCCTTTTTTGTTTGTCTGTTTGTTTCTCCTTTATTTCCTCATCATTATTGCATGTTGTTGTTATATATACGAGGTGTGAACAGGCAAATCATATGTGCACAAGGTAATACGCATGTTTTTTGTTTTCGTCATGTGTGTTCTAATATTCAGTTTATTAAAGTAATGTATCTTTTAAGTATGATTGAAAGTAATGGAGTGTTGTTTATTATCGTAGAGTAACCGGGATAGACAGGGGAAGAGTGAGCGTGGGTGAAGGGAAAGGAGAGAGATATAAAAAGAGGGAGAGAGAGAGGGAGAAAGAGAGAGAGAGAGAGAGAGAGACACAGAGAGAGAGAGAGAGAGAGAGAGAGAGAGAGAGAGAGAGAGAGACAGACAGACAAACAGAGGGAAACTGACAGACAAACACTTCAATTGGACATCAATAGACGCATAAATAGACACAGCTGACAAATAAACACCCCAAGAAGAAAAACAACAATAATGACATTCAAAGTTAAGAAGCAGACAGAGAGCACATAACTCCGCCAAAGGACAAAAATCAACTTTCAGAATAATCAAATTTATCGTAATTTCTACAAAGAAAATGGGAATTTCGAGGAGATCCATTTTCTATGATGGACTGCACTGGCGATGAATCTTTCAACTCCACCCTGAGTCCGATTCACCACCAATATATAATCAAATGGTTCTTTGTCAGACCGATTAGCCAATCATGCTGACAAACCCAAGAAATAAATAATCAATAAGCAGAGTTAATGATAATAATGATGATGATAACAGTGATGATGATAATGATGATTGTAACAATGATAATGATAATAATGATAATAATAATGATAATGATGATAACAATAAGGATAATAACAATAACAACAACAGTTATGATAATGATAATCATGATAATAATAATAATTACAATGCTATGAAAATAATTAAATTCAAATTGAATTACTATCAAACCTCAACATAATTCCTTCTTTCTTTCTTGACCTTAAGCCCTACATCGCGAACAAACGGCATATCATTATCATCATGTCTTTAGTAAATGACAACTAGGATTACGAAGCCCGCGATCCCCCTTGCAATGTGATATGCAAAGTAACATTGACAGCGCCTATGATTCAATGTCTTGATATCAGCGACTGACAAGGCCCGGGCGTCTAATTGTGAAAGGGAAGGAGACCCGTCCGCCGTCTCGCTGTCAGGCCGGCTTAATGGTCGTGTGGAATGGTTGATATGGTGTGTGTGATTTCGTGTCTGTGTGTGGGTGTTTTGGTGTTGTTTGTTGGTGGTGTTTTGTATGTTGTGTTTTTTTCTTTCTGTTTTTCTCTTGTTTTTTTTTTTTTTTGTTTTTTTCAACTTTATTTTTTTCTCTCTTTCGTTCGCTTTCTCTTTCTCTCTCTCTCTCTCTCTCTCTCTCTCTCTCTCTCTCTCTCTCTCTCTCTCTCTCTCTCTCTCTCTCTCTCTCTCTCTCTCTCTCTCTCTCCCTCTCTCTCTCTCTCTCTCTTCCTCTCTCTCTATCCCACTTTCTCCCTCTATCATTCTCCTCCAGCTCTGCTCCGTTTGCTTTATTCTGCTCTGTTCTGTTCCCTCCTCTCGCTCTTATTCTCTCTCCTTCTTTCCCTCTCTCTCCTATTCCCTTTCGGTGTCACCTGTGTAGGCAACCTAATGTCACGGACTCACGAAGTACATATGCAGTTTTTGACACTTCCTCCCTCTCGCCCTCCATTTATCCATTCATTCATCCAGCCATCCACCTACCCACCCACCCACCCGTCCATCCATCCACCCAATCATCCATCCATCCACCCACCCATCCATCCACCCATCCAACCACCCACCCCCCCCTCCACCCATCCCATCCACCCATCCACCACACCCACCCACCCACCCATCCACCCATCCACCCCTCCCCCACACAAACCACCAACCTCGCCAACTTTACCATTACCACAGTTCTCCATTCTTCCTTCTTATCGCTTCTACCAATTCTTGTTCATGTTTTCCATGCCATTTCCCGGTTCGCTGGCCCCGCCCCCCTCCTCTTCCTCTCCGCCAAGCCTATCTTCCCCACACAATGTAATTCTCCCTCGTGCTTCTTCTCCCTTCAGAGCCGGCGACTCCGCATCAAGTGGCAGCAGAGAAGGCATCGACGGCAAGTTTCGGAAGGAGAAAGACGTCCATCTTAAGTTGATATTAAGTCTCCGGTGCGTGGTATTGGTGTCGGGCGGAAGGTGTCCCGGGTTTGTTATGATCGTGGCATCGTCTGGGTTTTTCTCTGGG
>NC_091565.1:15241385-15243885 GCF_042767895.1 Penaeus vannamei | reverse complement strand
ATAACTAATTATGAAGAATAGAGAAGCATATATATATATATATATATATATATATATATATATATATATATATATATATATATATATATATATATATATACATATATATATACATATATATATATATATATATATATATATATATATATATATATATATATATATATATATATATATATATATATATATATGTGTGTGTGTGTGTGTGTGTGTGTGTGTGTGTGTGTGTGTGTGTGTGTGTGTGTGTGTGTGTGTAGATACATACATACATACATACATATGTGCAAATCAATAGCTATATCTAGAAAGCATCCAAGAGATTACAAGTGATATATGTCTGCCGCGAAATTTTGACAGTTTAAGCACTTCCTCGCAAATTAATTTTCTGCAATGAATCGTTGTAGTGATCTTTGACATTTTACTGCCAGACATTTCACTGCCAGACACGTTGCTGCCAGGCATGTCACTTGTAGTCATTTCAACGTCATTGTCATTTCCAGGCAGGGACGGAGCTAACACTTCGCTGGGGGGGGGGGGTCAGTAGATTTGCCCGAGATTTGGGTGGTTTGCCCGACGAAAAATCGCATTTTTTTCTAAAATCAATTTGTAACTACACGATTAAAAATTGAATGACTAATCTTTTCTTTTGGGCTCGAAATCTTTTGACAGCCGTAGTGTCGTTGAACTTTTAATTTTCTTTCGATAATATTCGCTTTTTTGCTCCCAACATCACACAACGCACTCTACTGCTTGTTCCTACTTGTGTAATTGCTCGTCCGCCCTGTAATTGACTGCTGTTTGTTTGCCTAAATTCATGCGCATGGCAATATGATGGCCAATACCTCATTCAAATTTCCTACTAAGAAAAAAAAAATACGTACTAATATTCTCATAAAATGGCAAGTATACATACTGTGACTTCCTCCGGTTTTTGCCCGATTTGTGACTTAATCTGTCAGAATATTTGAGGTCCAAAATTATATTAATTGATTCCTGGACTAAGGCTATTCCACCCATAAGTTTCGTCGTTATCCGTCAATAACAACAAACGAAGAAATTGATAAACGGTGGATAATCAAAATATAATATAATTGCCGATCACTTCATCGCTGGAGGTTATTACGGGAAAGGGGATGCAAGGCAGAACATGAGAGAATCTGATATATGAAAATCAAAAGGTGTAATTCATGGATTTTGTTGTTGCTGTTGTTGTTGTTGTCGTCGTCGTCGTTGTTGTTGTTATAGTTGTGGTTGTTCTTGTTGTTGTTATTGTTGCTCTTGTTCTTGGTGTTGCCGTTGTCGTTGTTGTTGTTGTTGGTTCTTTCTTTCTTTCCGTCTTTTTATCGAACTTAGAGGGAAACCCACACAGCCCCACAGCCCCACCCCTTCAATTCATAAAGTCCTACCCTTGACGTTTGAGTGGAAGGAAGGCCATTAGACACGTGAATATTTCAGCGCGAAACCAAAAGCCCAAGTTAGGAAACCTTCAAGACGCCCCGAGAGGTTCCTCCTGCAGGTCACTCGGCGTCACGGGGTCGTTTTTCTTCTTTGCTTTCTTTCCTTTTCTTTTCTTCTCTTTTGTTTTTGTTATTTTCTTTTCTTTCTGTCTGGCAGTGTCTAGGTCTCTATCGATTGATCTGTTTAACTATCTCTTTTACTCTTTCTCTCTCTCTCTCTCTCTTTCTTTCTCTCTCTCTCTTATATTACGCACACACACATACACACACAGTATATATATCTATACATACATACATACACACATATATATATGTATATATGTATATATGTGTATATATATATATATATATATATATATATATATATGTATGCATATATATGTATACATATGTGTATTTACACACACACACACACACACACACACACACACACACACATACACACACACACACACACACACACACACACACACACACACACACACACACACACACACACACACACACACACACATATATATATATATATATATATATATATATATATATATATATATATATGTGTGTGTGTGTGTGTGTGTGTGTGTGTGTGTGTGTGTGTGTGTATGAGCATTATTGTTTTTCGCTAAAGTCTTTTGAATGAAAGAAAGAAAGAAGGAAGGAAAAGATAAAATAGGAGGGAAAAAACAGGAGGGAAAAAATTTTAAAAAGGAAAATGAGTAGGAGGACAAAATAAGAAGATTGAAAGGAGGAAGAGGGGTGGGGGAGGAGGAGTATGAACCGTATTCATGTTGACAAATGAAGAAAAGGTATGAATGAGAATAAACGTCTTCACAATACAAGAGATGTATTTTGACCGGTTCCGGGTAGATTGTGAAATATATAGAAAAAAAGACCGGTTAGGGAGACAAAAGAAAACAAAATGGATAAAAGTAAGAGATAAATAGATAGGCCGGTGACAGGAGATGGAGATGGAGGGGGGAGAGGAGGAGGAAGAGTGGTAGAGGAGGAGTAGGAAGTGGTGAAGGAGGAGGAGGAAGTAG
>NC_091565.1:15231385-15233885 GCF_042767895.1 Penaeus vannamei | reverse complement strand
TACCTTTCAACTCGGAGGAAAAATCATTTATAGAATGAGAATGGAAGGCTGAACAAGCTCTGTAACCCTCGCGCCGTCTTCACGCTCGAGAACAGTTCAACAATTGTTAGGGAGTCTATCAGGGTTCTGGTGCACAGCTGATCACAAGAACACTGCCTCTGTGCTTGCGCCAGCTGTGAAAAGTCACAGCCCACGCTCGTCTCGGCTTGTTCGTCACGGCTCTGGCTATTGTAAGCAAAAGTTTTTTTTTTTTTTGTATGGGACTTATTTTTCTTCTTTTTCTTCTTCTTGCTATCTTTTTAATATCATTATTATCTTTATTATTATTATTGTCATCATTATCATTGATATTATCATTATTATGACTATCATTATTATCATCATTATTATTATTATCATTATCATTATTATTATTACTTTCATTATTATTATTATTATTATTATTATTATTATTATTATTATTATTATTATTATTATTATTATTATTATTATTATTATTATTATTATTATTATTATCATTATCATTATCATTACTATTATTATTATCATTATTATCATTATCATTATTATCTATTATTATTATAATAATAATAATTATTATTATTATCATTATTACTATTTCATCATTATCATTATTATCATTGATATTATTCCCCTATTTTCCTGCTTGCTTTTTCCATTATCCATTTGTCATGTTACTTCATACATTTCACAATTGACGGTCTCGTCACCCCCCCCCCCCCGCTCCCCCCAAAAAATAAATAGAAAAATAAATAATCAAATGAAAAGAATGCATAACTTCATAGATAAAAAAAAAATTATATTACGTAACCAAATTATCCAAATTCATACGCTCAAAGAGTACCTCTCCGCCCTTACTTTTCCTCTCCTTACATTTTATCCCCAGCCTCCGTAGACCGATGCGACACATTAAAAAAAAGAGAGAGAGAGAGAGAGAAAGACAGAAAGAGACAGAGGCAGACCGAAAAACAGAGAGAGAGAGAGAGAAATGGGAATAGTATGTGCGCGTAGTAGTATTAGTAGCTGAGAGAGAGAGAAAGAGAGAGAGAGGGGGAGAGAGAGAGGAGAGACCGAAAAACAGAGAGAGAGAGAGAGAGGAGAGGAGAGGAAGGTCGAAAAACAGAGGCAGAGAAAGGGAGAGAGGAAGGTCGAAAAAACAAGAGGCAGAGAGACAGAGAGAGAGAGAGGAAGGTCGAGAAACAGAGGCAGAGAGAGAGAGAGAGAGAGAGCGGAGACCCCTGCCTGCTCCGCTCTAGAGACTCAACGAAGATTTCCAAAAATTAACGAGGGCAAAGGAGAGGAACCAAGCCAAGACCGTACAATGCTGGTAGTGTGGGGAGAGGAGAGAGGAGGAGGGAGAGAAAGGGAGGAGAAAGAAGAGAAAGGGAGGAGAGACAGAGGAGAGAAATCAAGAGAGTGAGGATAGAAGATAATAGGAGGAGAAAGGAGAGAGAGGAGAAATTGAGAGAGCAGGAGGGAGAGAAAGGAGAGAGGGGAGAAATTAAGAGAGGAGGAGGGAGAGAAAAAGGGGAGAAATTGAGAGAGCAGGAGGGTGAGAAAGGGAGGAGAAAGTAGAGAGAGAAAGAAGGGGGGAGAGAAAGAAAGGAGAGAGAGAGGGAGGAAAGTAGGAGGAAGGGAGGAGAAAGAGAGAGAGAGAAAGAAGGGGGAGAGAAAGAGAGGAGAGAGGAGGAGGAAGGAGAGAGAAAGGAGGAGAAAGCAAAGAGAGAAAGAGAGGAGAGAGGAGAGAGGAGGAGGGAGAGGAAGGGAGGAGAAAGGAGGAGGGAGAGCAAGTAGAGGAGAGAGGAGAGAAACAGAGAGAGGAGGGGAGAGAAAGGGGAGGAGAAAGAGAGAGAGAGGAGGAATGAGAGAGAAGAGAGGAAAGGAGAAAGAGAGAGAGAGATGGGAGAAACTTGAGAGAGGAGGAGGGAGAGAAAGTGAGCTGAGAAAGGGAGATATTGAAGAGAAAGGAGGGAGAGAGGAGAGAAAAGAAAGAGGAGGGAGAAAAGAAACAGACAGAGGAAGGAGGGAAAGAGAAAAAAAAGAGAAGAGAAACGGAGGAAAATGAGAGAAAGAAAAAGAAAGGGAAGGAGAGAGGTATAAGGGATGCTTGAGTCTAGCGAAGAGAAAGAGTTTTAAAAAATAAACACATGTACACGCGTTTCTATACACACCCTTTATTCCTTTATTCCTTCTCTCTCCCCTTTTCCATCTCCTTCAAAACACCTCCTCCTTCTTCGGGAATTCTCACCTCCGCCTCCTCAGTTCCCAATAAAGGCAATTGGCCTGTACTCACCACAGCCTCGCCCTCGCTAAGAACTAAGCAGGGTGAGGGATGGGAGCGAAGGGTGAAGGGGGGGAGAGATGGGTGAGGGGAGGGAGCGAAGGGTGAGGGGAGGGTGGGGAGGGAGCGAAGGGTGAGGGGAGGGAGAGAAGGGTGAGGGAAGGGAGGGAAGGATGAGGGGAGGGAGCGAAGGGTGAG
>NC_091565.1:15226385-15228885 GCF_042767895.1 Penaeus vannamei | reverse complement strand
TCTTAATTAACTAAAATTTCTTCTTTTTTCTTTTCTATTTTTCATTCATTTTGTTGTATCTTTCTTTTTCTCTCTGTCACAGATCTTCCATTCTCTTCTTTTGTTTGTCATTTCTCTTCTATTTTTCCTTCGTTTGTCTCGTTTTCCTATCTTTCTTCTTTCCTCTCCTCTTCCTCTTCTTAATCCGACTTTTCTTGTCTTCCTGCGTCTATTCTTTCTCCGTCTCTGTTTCCTTAACCTTCTTCTTTTCACTCTCTCCCTCTCTCTAATTATCTCCCCTTCTCCGTTTACTCTTTCTTTCCTTTTTCCTCCCTCGTCTCCCCCTTTTCTTTATTCCCCTCTCCTATTCTCTCCTCTTCCTCCTTTTTCTTTCTTATTCACTCTACTTGCGTCCTTCCCCATCCCCCTTTCTTTCTCCGCGTGTTTATCTTTTCTCTTTTTCATCTTTTCTCCTCACTCTCCATGTCCCCCTTCCTCTTCCTCTTCTTTCTCTCTCTCTCTCTCTCTCTCTCTCTCTCTCTCTCTCTCTCTCTCTCTTCTCTCTCTCTCTCTCTCTCTCTCTCTCTCTCTCTCTCTCTCTCTCCCTCTCTCTCCCTCTCTCCCCCTTCTCTCTCTCTCTCTCTCTCTCTCTCTCTCTTTCTCTCTCTCTCTCTCTCTCTCTATCTATCTAATCTCTCTCCTCTCTCTCTCTCTCTCTCTCTCTCTCTCTCTCTCTCTCTCTCTCTCTCTCTCTCTCTCTCTCTCTCTCTCTCTCTCTCTCTCTCTCTCTCTCTCTCTCTCTGCTCTCTGTCTATCTATCTATCTATCTATCTATCTATCTCTCTTTCTGCGTATTTTTCATATTTTTCCACTACCCCGTTTTTTTTTCTTTTATCACTTTTCCTCTTTTTTCCTCCTTCTCTTCCCCTACCCTCCATCTCTCTTCTCCCTCTCCCTCTCCCCGCACCCTACCCCTTATCCCTCCTTATTCTGTCTCCCTTTTCCTCCTCTTTTACTCTCATGTCCTTCTCCCTGCCCTCCTCCCCTACCCTCCCTCTCCCTCTCCCTTTACTCCGCTATCCTTTCTCCACTCCCTACCTGCCTTTTTCATCACCTCCCCCCACCACCCTCCCTCTCCCTCTCAACCCCCTACCCTCCCTTTTTTGTCCTCATCCACACCCTCCTATCACTCTCCCCTCTCTTCCTCTCCCCGCATCCTCCCCCCATCCCCTACCCTCCCTTTTTCTTCTCCCTCTCCCTCTCCCTCTCCCCTCTCCCCGTACCCCTACCCCCTACCTACTCCTCCTTTTCGTCATCTCTCTCTCCCTCTCCCCACCCCCTACCCTCCCTCCTCCCCTCTCCCCCGCATCCTCCCCACAACCCCCTACCCTCCTTTTTTCGTCTCATCCACCCTCCTCCCTCTCCTCTCTCCCTCTCTCTCCCCCTCCCCTCACCCCCCTACCCTCCCTTTTCTTCTCCCTCTCCCTCTCCCTCTCCCCACCCCCTACCCTCCCTACCTTCCCTTTTCGTCTCATCCAACGCCCCTCCCTCCCTTCACCCCCCCCCTACCTTCCCTTTCGTCTCCCTCTCCCTCTCCTTCTCCCCACCCCCTACCTCCCTCCCTACCTTCCCTCTTTTTTCCCCTCTCCCCTCTCCCTCTCCCTCCCCCTTCCCTTTCACCCCCTCCTACTTTCCCCTTTTCGTCTCCCCTCTCCCTCTCCCTCTCTCCCACACCCCCTACCCTCCCTACCTCTTCCCTTTTTTCCCTCTCTCCTCTCCCTCTCCCTCCCCCTCCCTTCACCCCCCTACACTCCCTTTTCGTCTCAATACCCTAAGTCGTCGAGGTCGTCCTCAGAGGGGCGGCCGACGACACACCGCCCCCGTGTTTGACCTCGAAACCGATTTACTTTCGGAGCCAAAGCCGAGGGTTAATGAGTTGACACAGGAGCCAAAAATCCACAAGTAGGTAATTCCATCAAAATCTTAGCATATCCGTGATGAAAGGTTATTTCTGTTTTTTTTTTTTTTTTTTTTTTAGATCATTTATTTGCTTTTTTCTCTCTTTTCATTTATCCGGCTCTCTCTCTCTCTCGTTCTCTCTCTCTCTCTCTCTCTCTCTCTCTCTCTCTCTCTCTCTCTCTCTCTCTCTCTCTCTCTCTCTCTCTCTCTCTCTCTCTCTGTCTCTCTCTCTCTCTCTCTCACACACACACACACACACACACACACACACACACACACATGTGTATGTATGTGTGTGTGTGTGTGTGAGAGAGAGGTAAAAGTATTAGTGTGCATGTCTGTCTTTTGCACAAAGGCAGTCTGGTATGATAAACAAGGGAGATGAAATAGCTGAAAACTGAAACTAGAAAAGAGCGAGGCAGATGAATTCTCCCTCTTTCTCTCCATTCCTTCCTTTGTCTCGTTTTTTCTCTATATCTTCCTCTCCTTCTCCCTTTCTCTCTATCTCTTTCTCCTTATCTCTTATTCTTTTCCCCTCTCTGTCTCTCTTTTATCTCCATCT
>NC_091565.1:15216385-15221385 GCF_042767895.1 Penaeus vannamei | reverse complement strand
TTCCCCGTAGCTGTCGGCGGTTTGCAGTTAGCGTGCGTCTTTCGTCTCCTTTTCGGTAGTTTGCAGTGGCGTGCGTCTTTCGTCTCCTTTTCGGCAGTTTGCAGTTAGCGTGTTTTTTTTTTTAATCTCCTTTTCGGTAGTTTGCAGTTAGCCTGCGTCTTTCGTCTCCTTTTCGGTAGTTTGCAGTTAGTGTGTGTCTTTAGTCTGTTTCGGTGGTTTACAGTTTGCGTGTTTTTTTTATATGGGTAATTTAAAGTTAGCGTGTGTCTTTCGTCTCCTCGGAACTAAGGAGTTATCCTGTGTCTTTTGTCTCCTTTTCTATTTGTTTCTTGGTTATTTATTTATTGGTCTATATTTTGGTATATATTTACTCTTTTCTCTGTTCTCGCTTTTAACAGGTTGGTCGCTCTTTTTCCAAAGGTTGTGTCTGTTTCCTTTTCTCGCTTTTTTTTTTATTTTCTGCTTTGTTTCCCCGTTTTTGTTTTTTGCTTTGTGTGTGGGTTTTATCATCTCTTTCCCTTTCTTTCTATATGTATGTAACTATCTATATTTCTGCCTACTTTCATTCTCTTAGTCTTTTTGCTTGTCTGCTGACTGCCTGTCTACTCTCTCTCTTCCCTCTACCTTTCCCTCGCATCCTCCCTCCCTCCCTCCCTCCCTCCCTCCCTCCCTCTCTCTCTCTCTCTTCTCTCTCTCTCTCTCTCTCTCTTCTCTCTCTCTCTCTCTCTCTCTCTCTCTCTCTCTCTCTCTCTCTCTCTTCCCTCTACCCTTCCCTCGCATTCTCCCTCCCTCTCTCTCTCTCTCTCTCTCTCTCTCTCTCTCTCTCTCTCTCTCTCTCTCTCTCTCTCTCTCTCTCTCTCTCTCTCTCTCTCTCTCTCTCTCTCTCTCTCTCTCTCTCTCTCTTCCCTCTACCCTTCCCTCGCATTCTCCCTCCCTCTCTCTCTCTCTCTCTCTCTCTCTCTCTCTCTCTCTCTCTCTCTCTCTCTCTCTCTCTCTCTCTCTCTCTCCCTCTCTCTCTTTCTCTCTCTCTTCTCTCTACCCTCTACCTTTCCCTCGCATTCTCCCTCCCTCTCCCCCTCTCTCTCTCTCTCTGTGCTTCTCTTTGAGAGGGGGTTAAATTTATTGTATACAAGCTCTGTTGTTGGGATGTTCTGAAGTTTACCTGGCTGCTCTATCTCTAGCATTTTTATGTATTTGGAATTCGGGTTTCTATGTTCAGTTCATGAAAAATTCTATTCTCCTTTTTTCACAAGAATTATCTTATCCTGATGTTCTTTAAGATAGGGTATGAAGTGGTTTTATTTTCGTCCTTTCTTTATCTTTATTTCTTTCCCTTTGTCTTTCTCTTTCTCTTTCTCTCTTTCTTACTTTTTCTATCTCGCTTCCTCTGTGTGTGTGTATGAGTGTGTGTGTGTGTGTGTGTTTGTGAGTGTGTGTTTGTGTGTGTGTGTGTGATCGTATTTGGATATGTATACGCGCGTACGTACAAGTACATAAGCTGCACGTTCATACGAGTTTGTCCGTAGGCGCGTTAAAGGCTAAATTCGACCTTTCTAGCATTTGTTACGAAACTATCGACATTTGTGGCTCACGGACACCTCCCTCCCCTCCCCTCCCCCCTCTTTCACGTCGGAGGAGGGGGGTGAGGGTAGAGGTCCCTCCCCCTCCCCTTCCCCTCCCCCCTTTCACGTCGGAGGAGGGGGGTGAGGGTAGGGGTGGGGTGGGGGGGGAGGGGTTCCCTGGCATCGTGCTAGACCAATGAGACACCTTTTTCTCTAACGAACCGCGCGCCCATTGAACCGCCCCGCTATCGAATCCGCTGAACCGACTTCTCTAACGAACCGCCAGATAACAGACCCGCGGCACTGAAACAATTACTTTCAAAAGTCAGGTGAACGCAGGTGGACGTACACCTGATGTGTATCTTTTTTTAGAGAGAGAGAGAGGGTGAGGAGGGGGGTGGAAGGGAGGAAGGGAGGGAGACAGACAGAGACAGAGATGTAGAGACAGATAGACTGATAGACAGAGTGGGGATAAGATCGGAAAGCAACCGACGCCGGAATAATGATTTAGGTTATCTTTCGAACTAGTTAGACACCGATTATGATGATGTCCGCCCTCTCCTACTAGCTACTTCCCTCCAATAGCCACTTCTCCCTCCATAACTAGCCACGCTCCCCTCCCCCCTACTACCAACCCTCTTCCCCACCACTAGCCAAGTCTCCCCCCCCCCTGCACTAGCCACTTCCCCCCCCCTGCCAACTAGCCACTTCCTCACCCCCTTCCCTCAGCAACTAGACACTTATTACCCACTGCTACTAGGACTTCCCTGCACCTAAACTCCCCAGGTTACAATCCAATAGCTACTCTCCCCCAATAGCCTGCTGCCCACCCACAACTAGCCACACCCCTTCCCTCACCGTCCCCTCCCCCCCCCCCCGGCCAATAGCCACTTCCCCCTTAGCCACTAACACCCACCCCATAGCCATCCCCCCCCCCCCTAGCCGCTACGCCCCCACAACCAATAGCCACATCCCCCTTCGCCACTACCCCCCCAATAGCCATTTCCCCCCTAGCCACTAGTCCCCCCCCCCCATAGCCACATCCCCTCTCGCCACTACCCCCCAATAGCAATTTCCCCTTTAGCCACTACCTCCCATAGCCACTTCACCCCTCGCCACTACCCCCCACTTATCCACTTTCCCCCTAGCCACTACCCCTCCCCCCCATTGCCACTTCCCCTCCCCACTACCCCCTCCCTCCCACAGAGTCAGGTAAACTGCTGGCTATAACATAACCTGTAATTAGCAGACCACAAATTATGTTCTGTGATATGTAAACACGGTTTGTTACCCCCGTGGATTTTGTTACCTGGGATAATTCATTACTGTAATTAACACTGAATATTTATCCTCATTATCTATTTCATATATTGTGTGGGTGTGTGGGGAGTGTTGTTGCCTACAGTGTATCTACACTCTGAAAATTGAAATGGAATTGTTCTTTTGATGATTTCTGTTCCCTCAGGAGTAGTACGAACACACAGACACACACACACACACACACACACACACACACACACACACACACACACACACACACACACACACACACACACACACACACATATATATATATATATATATATATATATATATATATATATATGTGTGTGTGTGTGTGTGTGTGTGTGTGTGTGTGTGTGTGTGTGTGTATGTATGTATATATTGACACTCGTGATCAAAGCCAGTCAACAATTAAATAGATAATAGATGTATAAATAGTTAAGTTATTAGATAGGTAAATACATAAGAAGATTGATAAGTAAATGTTCTTTTTATAGAAAGAAATGTACATTAAATAAATAAAGGTAAATAGATAGATAAAACGTAAATAAGTGAATAATTGAATAAATAAATATATAAATTGACCAAAAATATCAATAGATAAAGAAATATAGATAACTAATCAGATAAATTAACAGTCAGGAAACTTATCAAATAAATGAATAATTAAACACCTAATCATATAGATAGATAATTATATAACTAATCACATGGATAGATAATTATATAACCAGGTAAACAAATGAGTAAATAAATAACCAAATTAATAAACAGATACCCAAAAGAATTAATAAATACACAAATGAATAAGAGAAATAAGCGAAAATAAGAAATAAGATACACAAATAAATAAGAGAAACGAAAAAAGATACGCAGATAAATAAGAAAAAAGCGAAAGTAGGAAATAAGATATAGAAATGAATATGAGAAATAGTTTAAAAAAAAAAAAGTAAATAAGAGACATAAATAAGCGAAATCAACGGATATAAGTAAATAAGGGACACGAATAAATAGGAGAAATAAACGAAAATAGGAAAATAAGACACACAAACAAACGAGAGAAATAAGCGAAACTAAGTGAATAAGACACACAAGCAAACAAGAGAAATAAACGAAAATAAGTAAATAAGACACACAAACAAACAAGAGAAATAAACGAAAATAAGTAAATAAGACACACAAACAAACAAGAGAAATAAACGAAAAAAACACACTAACAAACGAACGAAATAAACGGAAATAAATAAATAAGACGCAAATAAACCAGAGAAATAAACGAAACCAAGGAAATAATCGAAGCACGTGTCTCCCGCATTCTTCTCCGTCTTGGAAGATGCATAGACCGTCTCCATCCAGCGTTAACGTCAAGTACGTCAGAACTTCGTCTCTTTAAGTGCCCCCTGAAAGTATCCCTCCTCCCCCCCCCTCCCATCCCCTTCCTGCCCTCCCGCCCCCTCCTTCGGGATCGTGGGTGGGATTCGAGGGGAGGAGGGGAGGAGGAGAGGGGGGTAGGGAGGGGGAGGGAGGGATAAGGGGGTAGAGAGGTTGGGGGAGGGATAAGGGGGGTAAGGGGGAGAGGGGAGGAGGGTTGGGGGAGAGGGGGGTTGGGGAGATGGAGGTAGGGAGGGGAGGGGTAAGGGAGAGAGCGAGGGGAGGGGTAAGAGGGAGGTTGGGGTGAGGGAAGGGAGGGGATAATGGGGAGAGGGAGGGAGGGAGGTAGGAGGGGTATTTATAGTCGATCAAACACTAACTTTGATCACTTCTTTGTGAGATGGAAGGAGGGATAAAAGGAGAGGGGAAGGAGGGAGGGAAAAGGGAGATAGGTTGGAGGGATGAAGGGAGGGAGGAGGGGAGGGAGAATAGATAGAAAAGGGGGTATGGGGAGAGAGAGATAGAGAGACTAGGAGATGGAAGGAGGGAGGGAAAGAAAAAGGGAAGACCTGAAGAGAACTGGGGAAAGAGAGAGAGAGAGAGAGAGAGAGAGAGAGAGAGAGAGAGAGAGAGAGAGAGAGAGAGAGAGAGAGAGAGAGAGAGAGAGAGAGAGAGAGAAAGAAAAGAGAGAGAGAGAGGGAGAGGGAGAGAGAGAGAGAGAGAGAGAGAGAGAGAGAGAGAGAGAGAAGAGAAAGAGAGAGAGAAAGAGAGAGAGAGAGAAGA
>NC_091565.1:15196385-15198885 GCF_042767895.1 Penaeus vannamei | reverse complement strand
TCTCTTTCGCCAATTGACATTTGGTTAGTTAATTAGTTTTGCTCTATTTTATTTTCGATTTTCCTTCCTTTCGATCTCTCTTACTTTTTTTTCCGTTATCATCATCATCATCATCATCATCTCTCTCTCTCTCTCTCTCTCTCTCTCTCTCTCTCTCTCTCTCTCTCTCTCTCTCTCTCTCTCTCTCTCTCTCTTTAAGAGAGTTAATAGCTTTTGTAATTTCAAAACGAAATTAAAAGAACACCTATTAAATAATCAACTGTAGATATGAATATATTTATGTAAAGAATAACCATTGTAATTAATGGACTCTTGACTCTTTCTTTCTTTCTCTCTCTCTCTCTCTCTCTCTCTCTCTCTCTCTCTCTCTCTCTCTCTCTCTCTCTCTCTCTCTCTCTCTCTCTCTCTCTCTCTCTCTCTATCTCTCTATCTATCTCTCTTCCTCTCTCTTTCTCTCTCTCTCTTTATCTCTCTCTCTCTTTTGCTCTCTATCTCTATCTCTCTCTCTCTCTCTTTCTCTCTTTCTCTTGCTCTCTCTCTTTATCTATCTCTCTCTCTCTCTCTCTCTCTCTCTCTCTCTCTCTTTCTATCTATCTATCTATCTATCTATCTATCTATCTATCCATCTCTCCCCCCCACTCCCTCTCTCTCTCTCTCTCTCTCTCTCTCTCTCTCTCTCTCTCTCTCTCTCTCTCTCTCTCTCTCTCTCTCTCTCTCTCTCTCTCTCTCTCTCTCTCTCTCTCTCTCTCTCTCTCTCTCTCTCTCTCCCCAAAATGTAACTTAAGACAAGCCACCCTACATCGATCCCTCTCAATTAAAACTTTTTTCTCTAGACGGGCCACTTACGCCCGTGCGACTCTAGCCGGTTTCAAGTGGTTACGTTAAGCAGGAAAAAACAAAACAAACAAATTGAAACCGAGAGAAAACTTAGAGAGAGAGAGAGACAGAGAGAGAGAGAAGATAGAGCGATAGATAGATAGATAGATAGATAGATAGAGAGAGAGAGAGAGAGAGAGAGAGAGAGAGAGAGACAGAGAGAGACAGAGAGAGGCAGAGAGAGAAAGAGAGAGAGAGAGAGAGACGATAGGAAGACAGAGACAGAGACTAATAGACTAACAGAGAGGGACAATAAGGATGAACAGAGAGAATACAGAGAAAAAAGAGTTTAATGAAATAAGAAAGAAAAAAATAAATAAATATATGTGTTTATATATATATATATATATATATATATATATATATATATATATATATATATATATATATATATATATATATACGGATGAGTACGTTTGTACACACATAAAGACATTTATCTCCATATGAGCTTCCCAGGCGCATTCAAACGCGAGGCAGACTGAAACTTTCCCCTAATCTCTCCCGGGCGTCTGAAGGCGGCGCAGGCAGCTCTGTCTTGGGCCGCCCGCAGAGACGGGGACTTGAGGAGCGAAGCCATTAAGACACAGCGAGAGGAGGTCTGGCTTTGGCTCGACGGCGAGGCTCGCTAAATCTGCCGGGGGACCTCCGATCCGCCCCCCGCGGCTCGACTCCTGACGGACACGCGGGGGATTCATTCACTCGCGCCGGAGGCACGGTTCGCTCGCTGTTCCTCCGCCGTCGGGATGCCAGCGCCCGGAATGCTGCGGGACCGACATCTGAGTTGGCGTCGCATGCATTAGCGAGGCCGAGCACGCCACCCGCCGCGGGAAGGTACTCGGTAGAATGTCGCGCGTGATTGGGCCGACTTAATCACGAGGCAGAATGCGGCGCCTCCAGTCATTTGTCGGCGAGGCGAGCGGGTTGTCGCCACTTCGCCGTCCGACAGGCCCCGCCGCTACGATGCCGCGAATCTCATTATAAACTAATTTCCTTTCTCGGGGATTGCGAGCATCGTCGGGAGCGGCCTGGGCCTCTGTCGCTGACACCCCTTCCTCGGGCGCCTCGTCTTCACGGCCTCGCTATTAGCCCTCGTTAGCGGCGCGAGGAGGCCGTCGGGGAGGACGGACGCCCGCCCTCGGCCTCCCTCGCTCTGCCTTGCTTCGCTCCCGCCCGCGGCTGACACGGGCCGCCTGATTGATATTCTGGTCGTGTTACAAGCCCCTGATCAAGTTTCTATAACTATTCTCGCTAAATTTCGCTGTTCTTGTTCTATTCATCCCACCTTCCCGCGTATAGTTTGGTATTCCTTGCTAAGGACGAACTCCGCTTTGCATACAATGCTGCAAGGTTCCTTCTTTTCTTCCTTTACATAAGTTATACAAATTAATAAATACATCCTCGCTGCACCGAGTCCCTTGACAACGGCGGCGCTGAGGCAGAGACCCGACTTCGCGGCGACGAGGAGCAGTCACCTGCAGCCGACAGGGCGAAAGCGCCTGCCGAGCCCCGCATGCTGTGGACAGAGCCTCCGCCAGGCACGCCAGAGCCCCGGCAGCTACAGCGAGCGCCCGCCGCACGAAAGCGCCCAGGTTAAGTGGGTCCGTGGGCGAGCGCGGGGCCA
>NC_091565.1:15188885-15191385 GCF_042767895.1 Penaeus vannamei | reverse complement strand
TAGTCATCACTGTGATCACGATATTGATTGTTATGTTATTATCTTTGTTATCATTGTTGTTCTTGTTCTTGTTGTTCGTGGTGGTGTACATGTTGCCAGCGTCATCGTGGTTATTATTACTGTTATTACGTATGTTATTAATTATCATTATTGTTATTGCTCTTATCATTAAGGTCATTCTTACTATCATTATCATTATTATTAGTATCGTCCTTGTTGATTATATCGTCATCCTCATTACTGTTACTAGAATTTAAATTTTTATTGTTATTATTGTTATTATTATCATTATCATCATCCCCATCATTATCATTAACAGCATCGTTATGATTATCATCATTACTGTTATTAGAATTTTTATTATTGTCATTTTCATTATTATCATTATCATAATTATCATTATCATCATTATCATTAACAGCCTCATTATCATTCTCACTATCATTATTATTATCATTATCAATTATCATTATTATTACTATTATCATTACTATTTCTATTATCATCATTGATATTATTTTTGTTATTGTTATTATCATTGTCTTTGTTATTACTGTTCTTGTTGTTATAGTTAGTGTAATTCTTATTATCATTATTATCCTCATTATCATGATCATTATTATTATTATTATTATTATTATTATTATTAGTAGTAGTAGTAGTAGTAGTAGTAGTAGTAGTAGTAGTAGTAGTAGTAGTAGTAGTATTAGTATTATCATTATTATTATTATTATTATTATTATTATTATTATTATTATTATTATTATTATTATTATTATTATTATTATTATTATTATTATTATTATTATTGTTATTACTTTTTATTACCAGCACTATCATTATCCAACAATTAGACTATTATCTTCATTTTCATTATCATTACTTTTGCTATTATCATCATTATTTCTATTGTTGCTATTACTATTAACGTTTTATCATTCTTATTGCTATTATTGTTATTACTCTAAATAAATTTTTTTCTACTATTGCTCATGATAACAATAACAATAATAACATTATTATTATTATTATCATTATTATTACCGTTATCATTATCATTATCATTACCGTTATCATTATCATTATTATCATTATCATTATTAATGTTATTATTATCATTATTATTATTATTGTTATTATCATTATTATAATTATTATTATTGTCATCATCATAATCGTCTGGATACCATTGTAATTGCTGTAGTAGATGATGATAATATAGTAACATTAATTTTGATGATAATAATGAGTATAATTATTCTTATGATAATGACTATTCTTATTATTCTTGTTGTTTTTGTTTTTGCTGTTATCATGATGGTAATAATAAGGATTTTGATTATCGTTATTGTCATTATCATTATCATAATTATTATCATTATTATGATTTATTTCATTATTATTATTATCATTTTTCCTACCAATATTGCTATTACTATTTTTATTGCTGTTGTTGTTGTTAATTCTATCATCATCATTATTATTATTTTTATTACCATTATCATTATTATAGTTATTATTATCATCATAATCATCATTATCATTAGCATGGGTATTATTATTGTTATTGTTGTTATCATTACAAATACCATTAATATCATTATCATGATTGTTATCAATACCTATGTTATATATTGATGTCGTTATCATGATTATGACTATTGTTTATTGTATTTTTTTTCATTGTCATTATTATCAACATTATCATATTACCATAATCATTACCATTATCATGATTATTTTTATCATTATCATTATTGTTATCATTATTATTATTTTCAGTATTATTGTTATCATTATTATCATTATTGCCATTATCAGTGTTACTGTTTTATTAGTATTGTTGTCACTATTATTGTCATTATCATTATTATCATTGTTATTTTCATCATCAGTGTTATCATCATAATCATTACTACCTTGATATTTATCACTGTCATTATCATCATTATCATTATCATCATTATCTTAATTTTTGTTATTATCGTTATCATTATCATTATCATTATCATTATCATTATCATTATCATTATCATTATCATTATCATTATCATTATCATTATCAATCATTATCATTATCATTATTATTATTATTATTATAATTATTACTATTATCATTATCATTTGTCTTTTTATTACTTTTATCATCATTATTAATAGTATGATTATCATTATCACTATTAGTAGTAGTTGTTGTTGCTGTAGTAGAAGTATCATTATTACTATCGTTATCATTATCTTTTTAATCATTAATATTAGTAGTTGTTGTAGTCGTATTTTTAATATCATCATCATTATTATTATTTTTATTTCTAATATCGTAAATAGCAATAGCAGTATCAATATCTTTATAAATGGTTTTACTAGTAAGATCATTATTAATTCTATTATCATTATAAATATTTTCACTGTTCGTCATCATTGTTGCTGTACCGTTATCATTATTATTATCATTATCATTATTACCATTATTACCCTTATCATCATCATCATCCGTATT
>NC_091565.1:15161385-15163885 GCF_042767895.1 Penaeus vannamei | reverse complement strand
TATGTATTTAAGGCTTATGTAAATTCTATCTTTGGCGGTAAGTTGCACCTGGTTCTCTTTTTCACAAAGATATTGTTTAAGGTTTGTCTGATGGACCTCTGAATGACAAACAATGGAAAAACCATTCTTTCTTAGAATGTCAGTGATAGAGCTCTATTTCCTTGGTGAATATTAGGTAAGAGACTTTGATTTGATATGCTCTGTTGATGAGGGTATTTATCAAATTGGTTTTGCACTTCACAGGAATGAAAGAATCAAAATTTCGTGGTGAGGCCTGGTGTATGTCGGTTTCCCAAAGGTATGTTGCAGTTGAAAAACTATTATTATCTCTGCTTTTTTGACATTTAAGAAAGGTAGTTTACCGCTGACCTCCTAATTCACAAGTAAATTTGATATTCTTATGCTGACTGTTCATATACTGCAGGAATTTCTGTAAATTCGGGAACAAAGTGATTTAAAACAAAAGAAATGTGTATATCTATAATAATGTGAGGGTCTGAAATCAGGGGGAAGTTTGTGAGCCAATTACTCTCTTCATGAAATAAATATATTTGCAAGTGCTAAATTGGGATCTTAAGGGACTTCCCATAGCCACTCCATCAACATATGTTTATACAAATCTCCATTAAAGAAAAACGTTATGTCTTTAGTTGCAATTTCCAGCAATTTCCTGAATTGCTGTATGTTTAAGCCATTTATGTGGGTACTGTGGTTTAACAGTGAGTCAGTGATGATTGCAATGGTCTCAACAAGAGGGACATTTGTGAATAAACTGGGAACATCAAAACTTGCCATTATGTAACTGTCAGCGTCGGGGATATCTAATATTGTTTTCACAAATGGGAAAATATCATGTATTGTAAATTCATTGATAGTCAATGTTTTGAGAATGGGAACAAACTATTTTGAAATTTATAGTTTGAAGTGCCAATAGCTGAAAGTATTGGTCTAAGAGGCCATCCTGTTTTATAAACTTTTGGCAGTCCATACAGGATGCCTGGCTTAGATCCAGAAGTAAACAGACGTATGTATCTTTGTCAATTGACTGACTATCTTTGAGTTTTCTCATGTTATTAAGTTGGTCCTCTCTTTTGAAAATGAGAGAGGTGCAGTCATCATCAATCTTAATGAACTTTGTTTCATCTCCTAAGATGCTTTCCATCTTATCAATGTATTCATTCTTATTTAGGATCACACACCTTGCCCCTTATCAGGTTTGGTAACAATAATGTCCTTATTTGGTTGACTTTACATGGTGCAAGATTCTGGTAATTTGTTTTATATATATATATATATATATATATATATATATATATATATATATATATATATATATATATATATATATATATATATATATATATATATATATATATATATATATATATATATATATACGTATGTATGTATATATATATATATATATATATATATATATATATATATATATATATATATATATATATATATATGTATATATAATATATATATATATATATATATATACATTTGTATATGTATATATTTATATATACACAATAATAAATTATGTTTTTAAATAATAATGTATTGTAGATGCATAGATAGTTTTCGGAGGCTGGCTGAGGCAGACAGGTGGTTTTCCGGGATGGTTGTGAGCAGATGGTGCGCGAAAAGTGTAGTAGCGAGAGAATGGAGGAAAAGGAGAAAATCGGAGTGAGGAAGAAAAAGATAATACTGAGAAAAAAACCGGAGTGAAGAGAAAAGAGAGAGAGAAAAAAAGGGAGAAAATGATTGACGAATAGATGAATGTAGAACAAAGTGGAAGAACGCAGATGAGAATGAAGTCTTCTCTTATGAAAAGAAAAAAGAAGAAAAAGACAGACAGAAAAACAAAAAAAAGAAAATATACATATATAACCCAAAAGAAAAGATAAAACAACAAAAAAAAACGGAATGCTTGCGGAGGGAAAGCAATAGACGCCCGCAGGGTATAAGCGCGGGGGGGGGGGGCGCGCGGAAAACAATGCGCCTTTAAGTATCGGACCCTGATCCCACCTTTTACCGGGGAATCTTTACTCTCTCCAAAGATCAAACAGAATACAAATTAAGGCGTCAAGCATCCGTGGTGTCCGGGAGAATACACACGCGGGCCGCACCACAGTGTCGGACACTTAATAACTTCCATATCTTGCCTCCCTCCCTCTCCTCTCTCCCTCTTCCTTTCCCTACAACTCCTCCTTACTCCCTTACTCCTCTCTTCCCCCGTGACCAGCCTACCCTCCATGCCCCTACTCCCCACCCACCCCCTGAGTTCTCCCTATTTTCACCCTCTCATCCTCCCTCCCTTACTCCTCCCTATTACTCTCCCTGCCTTCTCCTTTCCCTCTCTCCCACCTTCCTCCTTTCCTCCCCCTTCCTCCCCCTACTCCCTTCCCCTCCCTACCCCCTACTCTTGGTTTTCCTCATCTCTGTTCTACTCCTCCCTGTTCTCCTTGTCCCCACCCCCCCCTTTCCACCC
>NC_091565.1:15159259-15160885 GCF_042767895.1 Penaeus vannamei | reverse complement strand
GTACACTATAATAAATGTTGTTTGGCACTATAAGCTGTTTAAGTTTAAGTTTAAATTTAAGTTTAGTTTTATTTGTTTTTCTTCGAGGTTCGGCTGAGCTGTTTTTTTTTTTTTTTTTTTTTAGCTTCTGACTACTGTTTGTTTTTACTTATCTATTTAATTAGTTTTGATTTGCATTTATTGTTTTTTTATTATTTTTCTTGTTTTTTGTTTGTATGTTTGTTTGATTTCAATTAGGAACCGGATCCGTGTAAGGATGTAGGAGTCAATTAAGGAATTCATAATCCAAGAAAATTATCCAGGAAGGACCTTTCTTCCTTCCGGTAATTTGAGGTAGACTTATGTATTGTGAGGACTGTGTTCTCGCTTTTTATATTGTCATTTTGTTGTGATTATCATTTTTATTCTTGTAGCTGTTATTATTAATGTTTTTTTTTTTTTTTTTTTACACTGGCTTCTTTATCCTCATTCTAATTTACTGCTGTATAGCTGTTGTTTATATATATATTTTTTTCTATCTTTCTTTTCCTCTCTCTTTTCCTTCTTCTTTTCATTTCGTTCTTTTCTTTTCTTTTCACTTACACCATTTTTGTCATACAACTTGACATCACTGTTATCTTAACTACCCCCAGTCTTACGTAATAGGAATTATTACTAGTGCTACTCCACGTCATGTTAGTAATAATAACATTACGTATGTTTTTATTATAGGAATATAGTCATCACTGTGATCACGATATTGATTGTTATGTTATTATCTTTGTTATCATTGTTGTTCTTGTTCTTGTTGTTCATGGTAGTTTCCATGTTGCCAGCGTCATCGTGGTTATTATTACTGTTATTACGTATGTTATCAATTATTATTATTGTTATTACTCTTATTATTAAGGTCATTCTTACTATCATTATCATTATTATTAGTATCGTCCTTGTTGATTATATCGTTATCCTCATTACTGTTATTAGATTTTTTTTTTATCGTTATTATTATTATTATTATCATTATCATCATCCCCATCATTATCATTAACAGCATCGTTATGATTATCATCATTACTGTTATTAGAATTTTTATTATTGTCATTTTCATTATTATCATTATCATAAATATCATTATCATCATTATCATTAACAGCCTCATTATCATTATCACTATCATTATTATTATCATTATCAATTATCATCATTATTACTATTATCATTACTATTTCTATTATCATCATTGATATTATTATTGTTATTGTTATTATCATTGTCTTTGTTATTACTGTTCTTGTTGTTATAGTTAGTGTAATTCTTATTATCATTATTATCCTCAATATCATGATCATTATTATTATTATTATTATTATTATTATTATTATTATTATTATTATTATTATTATTATTATTATTATTATTATTATTATTATTATTATTGTTGTTGTTGTTGTTATTACTTTTTATTACCATCACTATCATTATCCAACAATTAGACTATTATCTTCATTTTCATTATTATTACTTTTGCTATTATCATCATTATTTCTATTGTTGCTATTACTATTAACGTTTTATCATTCTTATTGCTATTATTGTTATTACTCTAATTACATTTTTTCTACTATTGCTAATGATAACAATAAC
>NC_091565.1:15146759-15149259 GCF_042767895.1 Penaeus vannamei | reverse complement strand
CTCATTCTCTCCCTTTATATATATGTATATATATATATATATATATATATATATATATATATATATATATATATATATATATATATATATATATAGACATATATATATATATATATATATATATATATATATATATATATATATATATATATATATATATATATATATATATATATATATCAATGGTAATAATCATAATAATGATAATAATGTTGATAATTATTGATGATAATAAAATCAATCAATCTATGTAAAACCCATAGAGAATTGAATAGCTCTACACAATTTTTTTAAAGATAGTTTAAAATGAAAAGGAAACCCACAGTACAAAAGTATCATCATATTAAACAGGATATCATTAAGTTGCCATCAACTTGGAAAGCGCAAGAAAAAGTTGAAACTAAAATATCCATTTATTCGCGTCTATTTTTTTTCCAGTTTTTCTTTCCATCTTTACAGAAAGGTCATAGAAGAAATTTGATTTTGTTTCATATTTGGCTAATCTTTTTTGAAGTATCACTGAGTATCATTATCCTAATGGTTATCGTTATTATCATTATCATATATCATTATTATCATTATTATCACAACTGTTATAGTATTCTCATTATTGTCATCCTTATTGCTTTTATCATTATAAAAGTGATACACAGAGAAAATGTCGTTTTGTACAAGATAATTTTTCATGATAGCAGATAATGACAATGAAATGCTGATAATAGTAATGACAATAGCAGTTATCTGGAAAATAATTATGGTTCTGATATTAAGCTTTATAATGATGGTAATAATATGAAAATAAGCAAACAAACAAATAAAAACAGAAATATTGACTCACTTCCTGCAACAATGGTTCTGATATTAAGCTTCAGAATGATAATAATGACATAAAAACAAGCAAACAAACAAATAATAATACAAATGTTGACTGACTTACTGTAGCAATAAATAAACGCCGACATTTTTTTATCTATTTATTCTTTTTCTTATCAGACGCAAAGAAAACATGATTCTTGTATTTTGAAACTGATAGGAAATTGATTCGAAATTGATAGGGAAAATAAACGACCACTCTCTTCTCTCTCTCTAATTAACGTTCTTTATGACTGCTATCACGTTGACATTAATCAGACATGACTTTTTTGGTTCATTTCTTTTCTTTTCAAAAACGCAATTGCATTTTTTTTTCTCCCTCTTTCTCTCTCTTTGTTTGTGTGTGTGTGTCTGTGTTTGTGTCTGTATTTGTGTGTGTGTGTTTGTGTGTGTGTGTGCGTGTGTGTGTGTGTGTGTGTGTCTGTGTGTCTGTGTGTATACCAATGTGTGAGTGTGTGCTTGTGTGTGTACATATATGTGTGCATATGTGTGTTTCAGCGTCTGTTCCGTTGCGAGAATGTACTGGCAACAGCTCTGGATTATGTGAAAGTTTAAGTTATTTTTAGCCTTCGTTCCTTTGTTTGATTTTTATTTTTCACAAAAACTGATGACTGATTGCGAATTTTGTATTTCTTTTTATGCGCATCATTAGAGCTGCTTTTTGCATGGTTTATACACTATTGGAAACCGTAGGGTATTACCTGTGCTCGTTATTTCATATCTATATGTATATATATATATATATATATATATATCTATATATATATATATATATATATATATATATATATATATATATATACATATATATATATATATATTTTTTTTTTTCTATTTTTTTATTTTTTTATTTATTATTTATTTATTTATTTATTTATTTATTTATTCATACGAATACATGTTTGTGTGTGTGTCTGACCGTGTTTGCGTGTGTGCTTGTATGTGTGTGTGTTTATGTGTGTGTGTGCGTGTGTGTGTGTGTGTGTGTGTGTGTGTGTGTGTGTGTATGTGCGTGTGTGTGTGTGTGTGTGTATGTGCGTGTGTGTGCGTGTGTGTGTGTGTTTGCATATGTGCATGTGTCTGTCTGTATGTGTCGTTGTGGCTGTGTGTGAGTGCCTATCTGTACGCTCTGGTCTCAAACATATATCACTACCCATCATCATCACCATATCCAATCGAATCACAATAACCATCACCATTATCCCTACCCCTCTCTTCACCCTCATTCTCATCACCACCACCATTATCACCACCACCATCACCACCACCACCATCACCACCATTATCACATCACCACCACCATCACTACCACCACCATCATCACCACCACCACCATCACCAACAGCACCATCACCAACACCACCATCACCAACACCACCATCACTAACACCACCATCACCACCGCCACCACCATCACCACTATAATCACCATCATCAATCACCACCACCACCACCACCACCACCATCACCACCACCACTATCACCACCACCACCATCACCACCACCATCACCATCATCAACACTGCCACCACCACCACCACCACCATCACCACCACCACCATCACCACCACCACCATCACCACCACCATCCATCACCACCACCACCACCATCACCACCACCATCACC